>NC_134886.1:44736353-44786353 GCF_041734735.1 Babylonia areolata
GGCAATGCACATTATCAATTTAGAGGATAATGATGATATTTTAAATGCATGTATTACTGAAGATGAAATTACTTCAGCCATCAAAAGACTGAAGAATGGCAAAAGTGCCGGTGAAGACATGATTCGTAATGAATATATCATCAACAGCGTTCCTTTGCTGACAGAAACATACTGTAAATTATTTAACAAGATACTGGACGAAGGTGTTGTACCAGAAAAATGGGTATCCGGCTTGATATTGCCATTGTATAAAGGCAAAGGTGATACACTTGACTGTGATAATTATAGGGGGATAACTTTGCTCAGCTGTGTTGGAAAACTATTCACTACAGTGTTAAATGCTAGACTGACTGATTATATCAATACAAACAATATACTTTCAGGAGCCCAAGCAGGATTTAGACAGTCCCATTCTACATTAGATCAAATGTTTGTTTTGAAATCACTTATTGATATTTTCTCCATGAAAAAGAAGAAACTTTACTGTGCTTTTGTTGATTTTAAAAAAGCCTTTGATTCAGTTTGGAGAAGTGGGTTATGGCAAAAACTTGTTCATGAAGGTGTGAATGGTAAAATTTTGCGTGTCATAATGAACATGTATGATAGAATTAAGTCATGTGTGTTTTTAAATGGTGAAAAATCTGATTTCTTTAGCATTTGTAAGGGTGTGAGACAAGGAGAAAATCTCTCGCCTTTGCTTTTTTCTCTGTATCTCAATGATTTAGAGTTGTATTTGACTGAGCATAAGAGTCCATCTGTTGATCTTTTATTGAATGTTAACATTTCAGAGTTAGATAATTACATGCGACTATTTGTACTGTTGTATGCAGATGACACAATTTTACTTTCAGAGACGAAAGAAGGATTACAGCAGTCCCTCAATGTTTTTCACAAATATTGTTTAGAATGGAAACTAGTGGTCAATGTAAAGAAAACTAAAGTGATGATATTTAATTCTACAAACAAGCTAAAGCCTGTTTTTAAGTTTGGTGATGCATGTTTGGATGTTGTCGATTCTTTTAAATATCTTGGCATCGAATTTAGTAGAAACGGAACTTTTTATAAAGCTAAAAAAATGATTTATGAACAGGGCCAAAAAGCTATGTTTTCGTTACTTCAGTCAGCCAGAAATCAAGATTTACCTTTACATATCATTCTGGACATGTACCAGTCTATGATTGTACCTATTTTGTTGTATGGTGCGGAAATATGGGGTTATGAAAATGTAGATATACTTGAAAAATTAGAATTGAAATTTTTGAAACGCTTGTTCAAACTGAACAGAAATACTATGACCCAAATTGTTTATGGAGAAACTGGTATTTATCCAATTAGTGTGTTAGTGAAAATGAGATTAGTTCGATTTTGGACCAGCTTAGTAATATCAAACACAGAAAAATATTCTGGGAAAATATATTTGATATTACTTGACTTATATCGAAATGGTATTTATTCTTCAAAATGGATGAGTTGTATCAGACAAATTTTAATAGAAGCAGGGTATGACTGTGTTTGGGATGGTCAATTCTTCTTGGAGAGGGAATCTTTCTGCAAGAATGTCAACATTGCTTTGAGAGATAGTTTTCAAAATCTATGGAGACATGCTCTAGAGGCGAGTAGTAAATGTTTGTTTTATCGAAATTTCAAAAGTGGATTTGGTAGAGAAAAATATATAAGTCAAATGCCTGATAATTATGTTATCAGCTTCTTCAGATTTCGAAGTAGTAATCATAAGCTGGAAATAGAAACAGGGAGACACAAAGGCATACCACGAGAGTTACGATTTTGTAAGGTTTGTAACATGTCTGTGATTGGTGATGAGTTTCATTTTATAATGGAATGTCCCAATTATGATCAGTTACGAAATAGATATGTTCCTAAAAAATATTTGTCTCCAAAATCGGTTTTTAATTTTTGTAATATGCTTAAAGGAGGCAAAAAAGTCATTTTAGCTGTAAGTAAGATGATTAGATTTGCAAATGTTGCCTAGTTATACTTTTGGAGTTAAAAGACATTTGTGTTTTCTCAACTTTATGTGACATTGTTGTGTATTTGGAAATGTTTGTTATGGGCACGAAAATGAGTATTTTGCAGTAATCCTCCATACTCCAATAGGAGTGAAAGGATAATTAAAACTTGAAACTTGAAACTTGGACGAATCATGCAGAAAAGGGAAAAAGGGTGTTATTGAAATCTTGAAATCATTAAAAAAAAAAAAAAAAAAAGCTTAACTCGATTGATTGTGTATTTTTTGGAAAATGTTTGACACACAGATAGAACCTATACTTACATATGCAGCTGAAGTTTGGGGACTAAAAGTAAATTCACAAATGGAGAAAGTGCATACATATGCAATAAAACGTTTCCTTAATGTACCTATTCATTCATCCAACACAATGTTATATGGTGAAACAGGCAGATACCCTTTGTACATAAAAACATTTGTGAAATGCATTAAATATTGGCTTAAATTACTGAAGCTTCCACAATCACGTTTATGTAGACAGGCTTACGATATGATGCTGTTACAATTGGAATTACATAAAGAAAACTGGGCTTTTAGTGTTAAAAAGGTTTTATGTGAACATGGTTTTGGAATTGTGTGGATGTGTCAGGATGTAGGAAATGAACAGCAATTTATAGCAGAATTTAAAGACAGGCTAATTTGTTCTTTTAAAGTTTCAGTTTCAGTAGCTCAAGGAGGCGTCACTGCGTTCGGACAAAACCATATACGCTACACCACATCTGCCAAGCAGATGCCTGACCAGCAGCGTAACCCAACGCGCTTAGTCAGGCCTTGGGGGGAAAAAAAAAAAAAAAAAAAAAAAAAAAAAAAAAAAAAACCACACACAACCACACAAAAAAAAAAAAAACAAAAAAAAAACCAAACAAAAAAATACAAAACAAAAAAAAAAAAAAAAAAAAAAAACAAAAACGGGGGAATAAATAATAGATAAGCTTGCATAAATAAATAAATAAATAAATAAATAAATAATAATTGTAATATAGAAAAAGGTAGTAGTAATAATATTAGTAATACTAATAAAATGATAATAATAAAACATAAATAAATAAATAAATAAGACAACAATGGTGATAAATAAGCAAATAAATGTAAAAAATGAAGACACACATTCACACATACACCCACACATGCATAACAGAAATGCACCAGACATGCAGTTTCACATATATGAAAGCACAGTCAAATACATATAAACGTACATGAGCTCCAACACACACACACACACACGCATTACCGTGCACCTCCTCTACCCCCCTCCTCCACACACTTATTTCTAGTCTAAGTATCGCAGCTTCCACGGCACACACACACACACACAAACACAAACACACACTCACAGAGATGAACACTTACTTGTACAAGCACATATGAAAGCACAGTCAAATACATATAAACGTACATGAGCTCCAACACACACACACACACACACACACATTACCTTGCACCTCCTCTACCCCCTCCTCCACACACTCATTTCTAGTCTACGTATCGCAGCTTCCACGGCACACACACACACACACAAACACACACTCACAGAGATGAACACTTACTTGTACAAGCACACACACATACGCCCATATCTCCCACCCCCAACTCCACACACGTACATACAAAGATATATATATATATATATATATATATATATATATATATATACACGTTCCAATATCCTGTTGCTCCCACAGTGTAGGCATGCATACACTCACATACCTCATCCTCTACCCCACCTCCCCCCGCACTCCCACCTCCCCTCACACACACACACACACACACACACACGTACACATATCTCTCCTGACACTTGTGTACAGTTTCACTCTCGCGCATTCACAAACGCACTCAAAAGCACACATACACACAAACACACACAGCCGCCACTGACTGGCCGCAAGAGGGATGGGAAAAGATCTCTGATGCCAAGAACGTGGCGTCTAGTGTGTTGCTCGGTCTATTGTGTTTGGAAAGGCCCACAGAGACTCTGTTCCGTTTTGAAGAAATTTGCGCAATGTTGGTTTGGAAATGATGCCGATATTTGTTTGATTTGCAAAGCATCGTGCTCTACCTTTCATGTTAGATTTGCGGCCGCTCCCTCTCTCTGCTTCTATTTCTTTGAGGCGATCGATGGTGTGATGGCCTTGTACCTGTTCTTTTTGGTATTCTTTGACTTTTCTGAGGATTTCCGATTTTCCTAGATGTAGGCCGCTCGTTGGTGTTGCGTTACCAGCAAGTCTGTCAGCTCGCTCATTTCCCTTAACACCTGCATGTCCCGGGCAGTATGACCATGTGAGTTTTTTAATCTGAAAGTTGCGCATTGCGTTATGCCACTCTGGGCTTCCCATTCCGTTTTCAATTTTCTGTATGAGGTTCATTGAGTCGGTTAGAATCATGGCATGTTGGTTTCCGGGCGTATGGAAGGACGATAGCCACTGGAGGGCATGTGTCACAGCTTCAACTTCCATCGTTAGGCTGGAGGTTGTGACTTTGTAGGCAGCATTCTCTTCCCAAATTGTTTTTCCATTTTGTTTCGCAGTGAATCCCCAGCCAGACTGGTCTTTGGTGACTGAGCCATCTGTGTATATGATGATGTCCTCTTCTTTACTGTTTTCTTCTATAAGCAGCTTCACTTCCGCATCAGTTTTGCCCTCTGGCCATTCCCGACAATGTCTTCCTAGAGTGGGTGAAATGACTGTGTTGAATAGATGGTTGAGGTTTTCGGGGTTTTTCTCCCATTCTTTTGTTTCTTTCAGGTCTTGAAGTCGGCATACTAGCTGGATTGTGTCTTCTGCTTGCCCCATCCATGATCTTCCTCGTCCTAGACGGCTGCCTTTTGGTTCTTTGACTGCGTCATGCAGTGGGTTTTGAGGGTTTTCTAATGCTTTGAAGTAGGTCTTGACCTGTTCTAACTTGTTTCTGGCCTGCACTGAAGGAAGGTCAAGCAGGTATCGCATGGTTTCTGTGGGCGTGTCTTTTGTTGTTCCAAGGATCAGCCTCATAGCTTCATTTTGGACTCTTTCTAATTTTAGGAGGTTGCTTTGAGACGGTGTTGTTAGCCCAAGTCCGTAGTCGATCACACTGAGGACGAGTGATTGGTATAGCAGGAAGAGGTGGCGTTGTTCAATTCCTTTGGTTGCCATTGCTTTTAAGACTGAAAGGCCCTTTTTGCATTTGAGAACAGTGTTTTCCGTATGTTTTCTGAAGGTCAGCATCCTGTCGAAGTGTATTCCTAGGTAGCGTAGGCATTCAGTTTTCTCAATTTGAATCCCATCGAATGACACAGAAGGTGGTGATTTGCTCGCGGTTTTGTTGTTGAGGGTGCACAGCAACGTTTGGGCTTTCGCTGGATTGATGGAAGATCCTGTGTCTTTGCACCATTGAGCAATATTGTTTAGTTGTTTCTGGACGGCTTCAGTTCTTTCCTGAGCATTTTTCGAAGTTTTGAAGACCAGGCCGTCATCCGCAAGGGTAAGCACCCGAGCAATTCCATTGTTGTTTAAGTCTGCAAGGCCCTTCGTGTAGACATTGTAGAGGACAGGAGAGAGTGGAGACCCTTGTGGCAGTCCCATGGATGGTTTAGAAGGTGCAGACATCCAATCTCCGAGGCGTAAGACGACGGTTCTTTCCTGAAGCGCTGCTGCTATCCATCTTGTCAGTGTCAAACTTACTCCATACCTTAGTAGCAGCTCCATGAGGTGCGCAAACTGGACTTTATTGTAGGCATCTTCAAGGTCAATTGCTACTGCTAGTGTTTCTTCTTTTCTTTGAAATCCTTCATACACCTCATATGCAAAGGCAGCTGCATTTTCCCATGTGGACTTGCCTGTTCTGTAACCACCTTGATTTGAAGGGAGAATGTGCCTGTGTTCAAGATCCCTTGCAAGTTTCCTGGCTATCATGCGTTCCATGAGCTTTCCAACAATGTTTTGCATGGTTAGGATCCGGTAGCCGCTTACCTGACGATGGTCCTTTCCTGGTTTTGGTATGGGTTTTAAGAAGCTGTGTGTCCAGTCCTCCGGCACCTGTCCATTGTGGAAACTGTTTTGATATAGATTGAAAAGTTTGCTTCTGTCTTCTTCCGATAGCTCCTTGATGTCTGAGTAACGAACTTTGTCTGGGCCAGGAGCCGATTCTTTCTTGCATTTAGCTATTGCCTCGTTTAGATCATCCATTGTCAAGTCATCATCAGGTCCAGTCTGCATAAGGGTTTGGTTTAACTCCTCAACATATTTCTTTTTCTCATCTAAGTTTCTTTGATCACTCTGTTGTATGAAACGTTTGAGCAAGGCAGATCCTTTTTCTTCATTTGTCTTAAGCTTGGTTCCGTCAGTGTCTAACATGTCTGGGGTTGTTGTTGTGCACGTTTTCCCTTCCATGCGACGATAAAATTGCCAGAACTCTGTCAATGTTGTGTCATAACTGAGTGCCTCGCAAAACTGTTTCCACTTGTCATTTTTGGCCTCTTGAGCAGTGACTTCAAACTGTTTAGTTTTTTCTTTCATTTTTGTTTCAATATCTTTGTCCGGAGATGGTTTTGTTCTTTCTTTTTGCCAAAGTTTGACAGCCGCATGTTTTTCTATCCAGGCTCTCTCTGTGTCGGTATTCCACCATGGGGGCTGAATAGTTTGCATCCTGTTCAGTGCCGTTCTTTTGTTTCTTCTGCGTCTTAATTTTTCGATGACGGTTGTCTCTTTGGTTTCATACTGAAATGGATCACGCAGTTTCATACAGGGTTTATCGGACAGTTTCTGTAGACTGAAAGCTACCGGGAGGTGGTCGCTGCCTTGGTATGGAAGCGTCTCTGCATTCATTTCTGCTCTGAATTTTGGAGATGTTAGAGCGATGTCGATCACACTGTCACTGTCCCCTTGTCTTGTTCCAAGGCGAGTTGGGGATGTGGTTGTTAAAGGGCTAAGAAGAATTTCCCCTATCATTCCTTCAAGTGCGAGTCCTTGTGGGTTGGTGTTCCGCTGGTCCCATAACTTCGATCTTGCATTGAGGTCTCCACAGATAATGACCGAGTCTCCAAGTTCGTTCTCTATTTCCTCTAAAAAGGCCCAATCCTCTTTTGTTGTGCAGGTTCCTGGGTGAACGTAGGCATTGATGAGCACGATGCTTTTGTGAACTCCGTCAGGTTTGTCAAGACGCACCCCCAATAATTCACATGAGTTGCTACACCATTTCTCTAGATTTATGGTGGAAACTTTGTTTTTTTAAACAGAACTTTGTTCTTTTAAACAGAACTGGCACTCAGATATGGAAAGTAATGACACATATAGTTGGTTTTTAACCCTAAGAACTTTGTTCTTTTAAACAGAACTGGCACTCAGATATGGAAAGTAATGACACATATAGTTGGTTTTTCACATTTAAAAGCATATTTCAGATGGAAAAATATCTCACAGTTATAACAAATAAATGGCACAGACTAAATTTGGCAAAATTTCGCCTGAGAACGTGTGGTTTCAAAGCAAACAAAAGATGGTTTCAAGCAGACACATCCACAGAATCGCCATGCCCTTTGTGTGCATTCAGAGTGGATGATGAAATACATTTCCTGTTTCAGTGTAAGTCATATGATGAACTGAGAAAAAAATGTGCATTCTTTGAGTTAGATATTGCTAAAAGACATGATCTCGTTGCTGCTTTATCGTCTGATAATGAAGTTATAATACAGTCGATAGCGACATTTATTGCAGAAGCATACACATTAAGACATAACCTTATTAACGATAACAATAATGGTAATAACGAGGAAAATAATCACGTGTAGTATCTAGTCTTGTGTGTGTTCTGATGATAACTAAATATTGATAAAATTACATAACAACACAACAGAATGGGTGGCTGAGTTTGGTTATATTATTCCTTTTTTCTTTTTATTTTCTAAGTGTTTATTTCATTTGTTTAAATTTGAGGAACTTTGAAAAAGAATGTGAGAGGGTATGCGAGAGGTACTACTGGATAGAACAGAATGTGCTCTGCTATTCTTGTGTTAAACAAAAATAACCCATCCCCCCCTTGTCAGTAGACCCTTGCAGGTAATAACAATAAAGTGTCAAAGTGTCTCTCTCTCCCCCTCTGTCACTGATCACTGTTTCTGCTGTGAGACACACTGTTCACAGACCTACCAACCCTTCCATTTTCAATGGATTTATCCTGTTTGGGTTGCGCTTCATTCCACTTAAAAAAGAAGCAAAAAAAAAAAAAAAAAAAAAAAGCTAATCTGTATTGTAGTTTAGTGCACAGAGCTGAATAGCTGCCTTGTGTATTCCCCAGTGGAGAGTTAACAGAAGTTCCTGTCAACATGTATGTATGTATGCATGTGTGTGTGTGTGTTTTGTGTGTGTGTGTGTATGTTTGTGTGTGTGTGTGTGTGTGTGCTTTGTTTCGGACTGACTAGAAATTACAAAGTGCTTTGAGAAGCTTTAGAGTGTTATATGAATGTAATATTATTATTGTCATCATCATCATCATCATGATGCTGTGGATTATGATTATTATTCTCATTATGAGTTTGATTATGATTTTCCTTCTCCTTCTCCTTTTTCTTCTTCTTCTCCTCCATCTTCTCCTTCTTGTTGTCATTATTATCATCATCATTGTCATTATTGCTGTTGTTGTAATCATCAGGTGTGCCGAGAACAGTTTGTGGCCTTGCACAAACAGCCCCTCCTGGAGGACCTGTCCAGACAGCTGATTTCAACATACATCCCTGGCTCCCACAGGTCACCTGAACTCTGTCTGTCTGTCTGTCTGTCTCTGTCTTTTCTGTCTGTCCAGACAGCTGATTTCAACATACATCCCTGGCTCCCACAGGTCACCTGAACTCTGTCTGTCTGTCTCTGTCTTTGTCTCTGTCTTTTCTGTCTGTCCAGACAGCTGATTTCAACATACATCCCTGGCTCCCACAGGTCACCTGAACTCTGTCTGTCTGTCTCTGTCTTTGTCTTTTCTGTCTGTCCAGACAGCTGATTTCAGCATACATCCCTGGCTCCCACAGGTCACCTGAACTCTGTCTGTCTGTCTCTGTCTTTGTCTCTGTCTTTTCTGTCTGTCCAGACAACTGATTTCAACATACATCCCTGGCTCCCACAGGTCACCTGAACTCTGTCTGTCTGTCTCTGCCTCTGTCTCTGTCTTTTCTGTCTGTCCAGACAGCTGATTTCAACATACATCCCTGGCTCCCACAGGTCACCTGAACTCTGTCTGTCTCTGCCTCTGTCTCTGTCTTTTCTGTCTGTCCAGACAGCTGATTTCAACATACATCCCTGGCTCCCACAGGTCACCTGAACTCTGTCTGTCTGTCTCTGCCTCTGTCTCTGTCTTTTCTGTCTGTCCAGACAGCTGATTTCAACATACATCCCTGGCTCCCACAGGTCACCTGAACTCTGTCTGTCTGTCTGCCTGTCTTTTCTGTCTGTCCAGACAGCTGATTTCAGCATGCATCCCTGGCTCCCACAGGTCACCTGAACTCTGTCTGTCTGTCTGTCTCTGTCTTTTCTGTCTGTCCAGACAGCTGATTTCAACATACATCCCTGGCTCCCACAGGTCACCCGAACTCTGTCTGTCTGTCTGTCTCTGTCTTTTCTGTCTGTCCAGACAGCTGATTTCAACATACATCCCTGGCTCCCAAGGTCACCTGAACTCTGTCTGTCTCTGTCTTTGTCTCTGTCTTTTCTGTCTGTCCAGACAGCTGATTTCAACATACATCCCTGGCTCCCACAGGTCACCTGAACTCTGTCTGTCTGTCTCTGTCTCTGTCTTTTCTGTCTGTCCAGACAGCTGATTTCAACATACATCCCTGGCTCCCACAGGTCACCTGAACTCTGTCTGTCTGTCTGCCTGTCTTTTCTGTCTGTCCAGACAGCTGATTTCAACATACATCCCTGGCTCCCACAGGTCACCTGAACTCTGTCTGTCTGTCTGCCTGTCTCTGTCTCTGTCTTTTCTGTCTGTCCAGACAGCTGATTTCAACATACATCCCTGGCTCCCACAGGTCACCTGAACTCTGTCTGTCTGTCTGTCTCTGTCTTTTCTGTCTGTCCAGACAGCTGATTTCAACATACATCCCTGGCTCCCACAGGTCACCTGAACTCTGTCTGTCTGTCTGCCTGTCTCTGTCTTTTCTGTCTGTCCAGACAGCTGATTTCAACATACATCCCTGGCTCCCACAGGTCACCCGAACTCTGTCTGTCTGCCTGTCTCTGTCTTTTCTGTCTGTCCAGACAGCTGATTTCAACGGCAGTATTAACATTTTTACCCGTGCACTCTTCAGTGTTGAAGTGAGAAATCAAATCCACCCAAATGGGTATACCGGCTTGTGACAAAGTTGTGCACCATCTCTGGTTCGACATTCTTATATTATAATGAACATTTTTACCCGTCTGCAGTACAAAACACGTGAGAAAGTCCAAAACGGGTGAAAATGTTAATTATGTATATAAGTTTGTCGACTATAGTAGAGGATTTTAAAACGAACTTGTCGAGATTAGAAAGGTGTCTAAAATACCGGCTTGTGACAATTGAAGTTGTGCACCATCTCTGGTTCGACATTCTTATATTATAATTAACATTTTTACCCGTCTGCAGTACAAAACATACGTGAGAAAGTCCAAAACGGGTGAAAATGTAAATTATGTATATAAGTTTGTCGACTATAGTAGAGGATTTTAAAACGAACATGTCAAGATTAGAAAGGTGTCTAAAAAGGGATGCTTTTTGGGGCATTCCATGCACCTAGCAAGGGGCTTGGAAAGAATGGGGGATACGCAAAGTGAAAGAAAAAATCGGACCCATGGGTCAGTTCGAAGTTACCCGTCTGTGTTACAAAACATACATGAAAACGATTAAGACGGGAGTGTGTATATATACACAAGTTTGGGTCAGTACTCGTAATGAAACTTGTCTCGATTCTAAACGCCGGTATGTCCGAGTTCGTGGGGCGTTTCATGCATCAAGCAATGGGCTTGAAATAGAAAAATTCGTAAAGAAATCGGGAAGCTTGTCGCTGTCATATCTCCAGGAGCGGACATGCGCGAACGGGACGTATAAGGCAGTTCGATCGAAAGCGGTCAGTGTATGCGATCGCCAGGTTATTTAAAGTGAAGACGGAATGAACTGTACCATGCTTCGCGAGAGGATGAAAACAGAGTGGGGGGCAAGACAATAGGTTGTGATCCTAACATGAACATGACTGAAAATAATAAAACAGCTTGCATGAAACACCATCACGTGTGTGCGACGTCAAAAGAGTGACGGCAGTCTCCTGTGGTGGGTCCGTTCTTTTCGGCCTGTTTCGTTGTACGTCCTTGCTGTATTGGTTCCGACAGCACTGACCGGGTACACGTGGAAACTGCACACCATTCCCTTTATTGCAGTGCTCAGATGCGTTGCACAGAGGACTTCACATTAAAAAGTGAGCGGGACTGGTGGAACTGACCTTCCTTAACAACGTGCTGTGCAGAAAAGTCACATACCGAAATAGGAAAGTGCATTTTAACGGCCGAGTCAGTGTCCGTGCTGAACTTAACCGTTTCAATTGGACAGCTGCACGTCCCTTTCTTGTCAGTGATGCTTTGGCCGGCTGTGAATGTTCAAGTCAGTGATTTCATGTGTGTGTGTGTGTGTGTGTGTGTTGAGAACTTCATTCCGTGATTGTCCGTGGTGTGTGTTAGACAGCTTGTTTCCTTGACAGCACGCGTCACATACGTGTGTGCTGTGTCCTGTGTTGCATGTCAGTGTGCTCCTGGCCTTCCGTGGAGAACTGAGGGCGAGACATAAAATATTTAGCTCCACAGATGGCCATTCTTTCCGTACGCACACAGTTGTTCATGTTACGTTCTGAACCCATCAGTTGTCTAGTCCTCCACTCTTGTTTTCATCCTCCCGCTTAAACACGGTGCAGTTCATTCCGTCTTCACTTCAAGTACAAGATTGTCAGTGCACAGTGACCTCTTTCCTACGTCCCCTTCGTGCACATCCACTTCAGCACTGGACAGGACAGGTCGTGCATGTACAATCACAACATTCCTTCAACATGTGTCTGGCAGTGTACAGTGACAGCTTCATTCCGTGTTTGCCAGTGTGTCCGTATAGTTGCCGCGGGGGCTCAGGCTGACTTCATTCCGTGACTTATGATGTGCGTGCCAGTGTACACTCACAAGTTCATTCCGTGATGATGTGTGTAGGGTTGACAACTTCATGGTTCCGGGATTGTGTGTGTAGGCACTGACACCTGAATTCATTTCGTGGTTTGGTGCGCCGACGGTGTACACTGACAATTTCATTCCGTCAAAGTGTGTGTGGGGCTCTGCGCAAAACATGTGGATTCATGTACTACATCGGTAAGTACAATCACAAACCCTTGTGTCGTCGTGCACTGTCGTTTTCAGCCTCGTGCGAACTGGACTCCACACTTCATTCCAATTACAGTTTCGAAGTGCACAACTCAGTACCCTGAAAGCAGCACTCCATTTTTAGACACCTTTCAAATGTGGACAAATTCCTTTTAAAATCCTCTTCTATAGTCGACAAACTTATATATATATATAATTATTATTTTTACCCGTTTTGGAGTTTTTCACGTATGTTTTGTACTGCCGACGGGTGAAAATGTTAATTATAATATAAGAATGTCGAACCAGAGATGGTGGACATGTTCGTCAGAAACAGGTATACCCATTTGGGTAGATTTTATTTCTGACTTCAACATCGAAGAGTGGACGGGTAAAAATGTTAATATTGCCATTTCAACATGCACCACTGACTCCCTCAGGTTACCTGAATTCTGTCTGTCTCTCTCTCTCTCTGTCTGTCTCTCTCTCTGTGTCTGTCTCTCAGTTGATTGATTGATTGATTGATATGGATACTTATATAGCACCTATCCTTGGTCGGAGACCAAGCTCTAAGCGCTTTGCAAAACACGGAGTCATTTGTACAACAGGCTGCCTACCTGGATGGAGCCGACTGACGGCTGCCACTGGGCGCTCATCATTCATTTCCTGTGTTATTCAATCAGATTTCAGGCATGCATACATACACTCAGACCGACGTGTAAACATTTTACGTATATCACTGTTTTGTCTTTTTACCCCTCCATGTAGGCAGTGATACTCCGTTTTTGGGGCTGTGCATGCTGGGCATGTTCTTGTTTCCATAACCCACCAAATGCTGACGTGGATCACAGGATCCTTAAAGTGTGTATTTGATCTTCTGCTTGCGTATATACACGAAGGGGGGTTCAGGCACTAGCAGGTCTGCACATATGTTGACCTGGGAGATCAGAAAAATCTCTACCATTTACCCACTAGGCGCAGTCACCAAGATTCAAACCTCAGACAATCAGATTGAAAGTCCAACGCTTAACCATTTGGCTGTTGCGGTTCTCTGTCTGTCCAGACAGCTGATTTCACCTTAGACTCCTGACTCCCACAGGTCACCTGAAGTGGAGCAAGGCAGCAGAATGGTTAAGACGCTCAGCTGCCAATACAGAGAGTCTGTGAGGGTGAGGGTTTGAATCCCGCTCTTTCCCTTTCTCCCAAGTTTGACTGGAAAATTAAACTGAGCGTCTAGTCTTTCGGATGAGATGATAAACCGAGGTCCTGTGCGCAGCAGGCACTTGGTGCACTGAAAAAGAACCCATGGCAACGAGAGTGTTTTCCTCTGGCAAAATTATGTAAAAAAACCCCCAACCAAACCACTCTGATAAGTCCACAAATATATAAGTATTCACTCAAGGCCTGACAAGCATTTTGGGTTATGCTGCAGTCAGGCATCTGCCTGTGTGGTGTAGCATATATGGATTTGTCCAAACACAGTGATGCCTCCTTGAGGAACTGAAACTGAAACCTGAACTCTGCCTGTCTGTCTGTCTGTCCCTCTGTCTGTCTGTTTGTCTGTGTCTCTGTCTTTTATTTCTGTCCAGACAGCTGTTTCCAAATTATACTCCTAGAGCCAGTTGGATTGCTCGAATGGAAGAGCCTAGTATGGTCTTAACCTGCTACTAACTGTGTGTAGTATGAAACTGACCAGTGGCGTAGTTCGGTCAACGTAGGCATTTAGTGTGCGTGTGTGTGTGTTTGTGTGTGTGTAATACCATCCATTTGGGTGTGTGTTTGTGTTTGTGTGTTTGCGTGTGTGTGATTGTGTGAGTGTGTTTGTGTGTGTCTGTGCATGTGTACATGTGTGTGTGTGTGCATGTGTGTGTGTGTTTGTGTGTGTATGAGAGAGTGTGTGTTTGTATGTGTGTGTGTGTGTGTGTGTGTGTTTACCAGTGAACTGACCAGAGCAGTGTGTGTGTGTGTTATGTGTGCGTATGTGTGTGTGTGTGTGTGTGAGTGTGTGTGTGTGCATGTGTGTGTGAGATGACCAGTGAACTGACCAGTGCAGTGTGTGTGTGTTTGTGTGTGTGTGTGTATGTGTGTGTGTGAGATGACCAGTGAAGTGATTAGTGCAGTGTGTGTGTGTGTATGTGAGAGAGAGATGACTAGTGAACTGACCAGTGTAGTGTGTGTGTGTGTGAGACGACTAGTGAACTGACCAGTGCAGTGTGTTGTTGTCTTCAGTTTAACGTCTTTCCACTTGAAGTGATATTAGACGGGGGGGGGGGGGGAAACCGTGGGGGTAGGGGCTGTGAGAGGGGGAGGGGTAAAAGTGTGTGTATGTGTGGAGGGTGAATAGGGAGAGACAACGCTAGGAAAAATGGAAACGTTATAAACGCCAACATCAAACAAATATAACATCTATAACAAATGTCCTATAGGACTATGCAGCAAACCTTCTGCAATAACAAATAACATATTGGAATTGTTAATAACACATTCAAAAGAACTTTTGGTGAAGTCTGGCAAAAAACATTTTAGATTCTGACATTCGAATATTACATGGTTGCTAGAAATATGTTCTCCACATATACATCTGACATCTTTGCTGAACTTTGTTACAAAAGCGTTCAGTTTTATCCTGTTTGATAATGTATGAATCTGCCTTAATCTTATTGAATTACTGTATGTATTTGACTGATTGATAGTTCCCGGTTGTTGACCATTAATTACACTATGGTTTAAAGCTTTGCCGTTTTCTTGGTATAATTCTCTGATTTTGTTCCACGATGTTTTTTCTAGTATTCGATAACCCTCTTGTACAGATAGAGGCACATAAAGTTCTATGGTTCCCTGTTCGTTCTTTGCACCTTTTCTTGCAGTCCTGTCAGCCCATTCATTGTAGAGAATACCAAGATGTGAAGGAACCCAGAAAAACGTAATATGTGTTCCTTTCAAGCTTAAAAGATGTAAAATGTGGCTGATTTCTAGTATGATTTTAGATTTGTTCTTACAATTTGGTGAGTTTAAAGCACATAATACAGATTTGGAATCAACGCAAAACAAGACTTGTAGAAGGCAAATTGGAAGATCAAGAATATGATTTAGAGCCATAAGAACAGCAATAAGTTCAGCAGTGAATATTGAACGATTTTTACCAATATAGTATGATCTTTCCGTTTTCAGTTCTGGTATAACGAAAGCTGAACCTGCTTGGCCATTGTCTAATAGTGAGCCATCTGTGTAGATCTGTAAATGATCACGGTATCTATTTTGAAGGTGTACTCGGACTTCCGTTGCCATGATATTCGGATTTTCATTCTTTTTAATGTCAGTATGATTAACATCAAAATGTGCTTTATTCATCTCCCAGATGGGGTATGGACTTACGGTCTTCTGTGTGTCTACGTCATCTGAATTAATTTTAGATTTTTCGAACAGGTTTGACACAAACGTGCCAATGGGAGTTAAATAAGATATGTTTTTAGCTCTTTTGGGGAAGTTGTTTTCGGATGTAATTTTTACTTCCTCTGATGTATAATTTTCAGTTGTTGAGCTTCTCAGTACGTATTTAGCACATGCGAGGTTTCGGTATTCATCTAAAGGTAGTACTCCTATTTCTTTGTATGTTCCGAGGGTCGATGCATGGAAAGGTACATCAAGGGCAAGTCTATATGCAGTGCAGTGTGTGTTTGTGTGTGTGTGTGTGTGAGAGACGACAAGTGAACTGACCAGTGCAGTGTGTGTGTGTGTGTGTGTGTGTGTGTGTGTGTGTGTGTGAGACGACAAGTGAACTGACCAGTGCAGTGTGTGTGTGTGTGTGTGTGTGTGTGTGTGTGTGTGTGAGACGACAAGTGAACTGACCAGTGCAGTGTGTGTGTGTGTGTGTGTGTGTGTGTGTGTGTGAGACGACAAGTGAACTGACCAGTGCAGTGTGTGTGTGTGTTGTATAGCAGTGAGGAAGCAGTGGACGCACCAGTGGTGAAGGCCCAGCAATTTCTGCACAATGTCCTGGCCAACGTGCCTGTGAGAGGTGAGAGAAAAATTATACTTTATTATCTTGGGAGTCATCACACTTCATCTTCAAAGATGACATATTCTTTGTTCTCAATGATGGGAGTGCAAGTGGCTCCGCTGTCCAAGGCTGGAAGCACACAGGTGCCCACAGATGCCAAAGCTGCAGTCTGTTCTTCTTCATTGTTGAGGGCCCACAATCATATGGGCTGATTATTCTGGCACCTAAAACTGTTGTGGAATGGGGCAGATGCTGCTCTGTGATGTGTTTCTTGCAGCAGTGGGACATTGTCACCGGTCTGCGCCTTATGATGTGATAAGCTGCTCCTAATGCACAGTTAAATTCTGTCAAAATGCTGTTTTGAATCATACAAATCTTATAGTGGTCAAATTTAGAATCTGGAAGCATGACTTTTGTGGCGATGGAAACAAAAAGATATTTCCATCACCTGTTGTTTCGAATCACTCTGAAGATTTTTTTCTGGGAGCAGTTGAGAGCTGAAGGAGAACTTCAGTTAAATTTTTTAACCATGTGCCTGAGCAGTGCTTTAGTGTCTGAAGTTTGTTTCATTGACATGGTTTCCTCGTTCCTGCACATGCATAAACTGCAAGCAAATGGAACAAACTTATACAGTGTTTCCAGCTCTTTCCACATGTGTCAGTTTTGAGGAAAAACTGGTTGATTTTAGGAATATTTTCTGCTGTTTTCCACATCAGTATGGTAGGGAAACCTACAGAAGCTGTAAACTCCTGAGTGTTGAATGGGTTAACAAAAATGCTGGTGAGTTTCTGTAACAGTGGTCACAAATGGATTCAAGAAGATGGAGACAACTTTGACTGAAGGTGCAAAAATGGCCACGACAGTGATTGACCATTAATGTTTTTTTCAGTTTTGATCTTTATCATTCTGAGGTGCGCAGTCTACAACAATCTACACCATATGTATTGTTAAAATAAGAAATTTTTAATAAAACATTAGAGGGTGCACTTTACAGTTCAAAACCTTGTGTAGTGCGTAAAATATGGTGGAAGGTAGAAAATGGTGACTGGTGTGGAAGGTAGAAAATGGTGACTGGTGTGGAAGACTGGTGTGGAAGGTAGAAAATGGTGACTGGTATGGAAAGTAGAAAATGGTGACTGTATGGAAGGTAGAAAATGGTGACTGGTGTGGAAAGTAGAAAATGGTGACTGGTGTGGAAGGTAGAAAATGGTGACTGGTATGGAAGGTAGAAAATGGTGACTGGTGTGGAAGGTAGAAAATGGTGACTGGTATGGAAGGTAGAAAATGGTGACTGGTGTGGAAGGTAGAAAATGTTGCACTAGCTGTGAGATGGTCATTGGTCGGTGTTCATGTTTCAGGGGACTTTGACCTGGACAAAGTGTCGGAGTCCACATACTTCTTCAGCTGAAGGGCAGCAACAGAAGACTGTCATCATCGTCAGACTGCGATCATTGTCAGACTGTCATCGTCAGACTGCGATCATTGTCAGACTGTCATCATCGTCAGACTGCGATCATTGTCAGACTGTCATCATCGTCAGACTGCGATCATTGTCAGACTGTCATCATCGTCAGACTGCGATCATTGTCAGACTGTCATCGTCAGACTGCGATCATTGTCAGACTGTCATCATCGTCAGACTGCGATCATTGTCAGACTGGGATCAGATCATTATCAGTGTGATCATGGATGGTTAGAGTGTCATCATCATGGTCAGTCTGTGATCATTATCAGTGTGATAGTGGTCAGTGTCATCGTCAGGCTGTGATAATGGTCAGACTGTGATGGTTGCCACATCATCTAGCGACACCAGCGGTCCCTGTGGTTTACTGATTATGAGGAGCAGTCAGGACAATCATTGCGTCTTGATCAGCTGTGAAAATGATCAGTGCATGCGTTCGTGTGTGTGAGTGTGCGTTTGTGTACGTGCGTGTGTGTGTGTTTGCATTTGTGACAGTGAGAGAGATGGGGTAGGAAGGGGTTGTGGATGTAACAGATTTATGTGTGTGTGAGTGTGTGTGTGTGTGCGCGCGCGCATACAAATTGGTTTGCTCAATGAATTCCTGATTCAGATGATAAAAAATAAAAATAAAATAAAAATAGAAAATAAAAAGAGAGAGAAATTCTATGCAGTTTGTGTCCTGTGGGTCTTTTTTCTTAGTCCACTGTCACCAGTAAAATCGGCAATAAATGTTTGTTGGCCCTACATGGATCCCCTCAAACACAGTAAGGCCACGCCCCCTCAGCCTCCACCCCCAACCCCCACCGCCACCCCCCTCCTCTTACCCCTCTCTGACCCGGTACACTTACTCCAGTTTCCCTCAGTCTTTTCACCTTACGTTGGCTCAGTGCCGAGAATATCGCTCATGCTGTGTACTGCTTATCTTTTGGTCGTTTGCTCTGTACAGCAGGCGTCACTCACTGTTCGTTGTAGCTTGGCCAAGCTCTTCATTGCTCTGATAAAAGTTCATCACTGTCCTCTTCTTCGAGTTGGTGCTTCAATTCTTTCTGAGCATCAGCTGATGAAAGCAATTTTGGTTGTTTTAGTGCACCCTGATCGCATAGTTTGAGCAGGTTGTCGGACATTTTGTTGAGCGAATGAGCGAGGCCAGTAACCCAACCAAATCGTTCAGACAAAGGACTGCCTCATGACGTAGATGGGATTTCTAGCTATCATTAGAATCCAGAAAGATTTCCCAAGCTATCTGTCAATTTCAGTTTCAGTGGCTCAAGGAGGCGTCACTGCGTTCGGACAAATCCATATACACTACACCACATCTGCCAAGCAGATGCCTGACCAGCAGCATAACCCAACGCACTTAGTCAGGCCTTGAGAAAAAACACAAAACAAAACAAAAAAAAAACAAAAACAAAAAACACACACACAAACAAACAAAAAAAGTAAATAAATAAAAATAAATAATAAAGACATAAAAAAGAACTACTACTAATAATAATAATATTTATAAGGCGCAAAAACTTGATGAAGTCAACTATAAGCGTACAAAAAACAAAACCAAAATATATATATATATATCTGTCAATGAAATATGTCGATGAGGGTCTGGATTCAATTCCGGTCTTAGCCTTTCTCTCAGCTTTAACTGGAAAATCAAACAGAGCATATAGCCATTTGGATGAGATGATAAACCCAGGCCCTGTCAAATGCTGCAGAAGAAGTCCATTCTGATAGATACACAGATTCATGCATGCGCTAAAGGCCTGACTAGCTTGTGGGGTGCTGTCAGGCATCTACCTAGCAAATGTGATGTAGCGTATATGGATTTGTAGTGGCACCTCCTTGAGAAACTGAAACTGAAACTAACTTTTATTATGTTTTTCCTTCCCAGAGTACTTGTAGTTTAACATGAAAGAGGCATTCAAAAATGAATTTGATTTTCAAGAGCAAATGTTTTATGGTGAGAAAATGAAGGAAGTGTTGGTCTTCGAATCCCCTACCACTCTTCAAAGAAAAGTTGGTGTGAATTTCCCTGAAAGGCTTGATTGGACCTGAATGGAAATGGATGATTGGACAGACTTGAGACTAGTGTGTGTATGTGTGTGTGTATGTGTGCGTATGACGTGTGTATGTGTGTGTACATGACATGTGTGTATGTGTGCATACATTGTGTGTGTGTGTGTGTGTATGTGAGAGAGAGAGAGAGAGAGAGAGAGCAAACAAATCCATCATCAGGTATTTTCATTATTGTTCAATTGAGGTTCATATAACCTTTCATTGCAAGTTACTGGTGTGTTGATATTTGTCTTATTTTCTCAGGTTTTTTCATCTGTTTTTTTGTTTTTTTTTAATTAGTTTCTTTATCAAACTCTATTTGATCATTTTAGTGTAACTTGTTTCTGCTTACAGAGAGAGAGACAGAGAAAGTTTTGGGTAAGAAATTTGGGACCCTGAAACTGTTTCAAAAGATATTTTGAAAAGAAATAATAGGCTTCTTTTTTTCTTTTTTTTTCAAAACGGGTCCTGACTTGTTTCGCATTTTCGAGGATCAACATTGAGAGAATGTTAATGTTTAGTACAGTTTGACTCATGCGCAATGCAATGTTTGCAGTGTTGTGAATGATTTGATAACAGTGGTTTGCATGATTCATCATTAGACACACCGTGCATTACAAAATATGTCAATGTTATTGCGGTCATGTCACTTTCAGTTTCAGTGTGATTTTTTGTTTAAACTGTTAAGGAAATAAGGTTTGTCTGCTGTTGAAAAGTTCACGTTGACCATTGTCTTTCACACTCGGTGGCTGAGTGACTATCAGGTCATTTCTAAAACAAGTGAGTTAATAAACAGAGTTGGCTACACATTTTTTGAAAATGTGGGTTATCAAATGGGATGTCCAGGTTTTTCATCTTTTTGTTGTTTATGTTTGTGTGTGTTTGAGTGTCTGTGTATGTTTGTATGTGTGAGTGTATGTGATGTGTGTGTGTGTGTGTGTGTGTGATGACAAAAACGAACCAAACTAAAAGATTTCTTTTATTATCCTTCAAAATCATTACAAGTACTTGATTTGACAACAACAGAAATAGGATATGGCTGTACCACATGTTCAGTATACCAGATGAACATGTATATGATGAAATCCTCCATAGTAATGATACCCACACACGATACACAGTTACCAACATCGCAACAAAAATCCATTTCTGTGGAAATGATGCTCGCATGTCTACTCTGTAACAATGATACTCACACATCATGCATGATTAAGAAATCATGACACCAGTCCAACTCTGGTGATAAACCCGCACGATGTGTAATTAAAGAGTATCAAAAAGCAAATCCTGATCCTGATCTGAAGCAGTGAATAATGTACTAATTCACGTTAATGGATGGTCCAAAAACGCCAGATGTTTAGCAGTTGATTACTTTGAATGGATATATATATATATATATATATATAATGCATAGCTAATTTATAACAGAATTGACAAATTTACTCATTTATTTCTCTTCATTTGCAAACGATTTTCCAATCGCCAATGGATTTATTCTTTCAGCAAAGTATTTCAAAGAACATCAGAATCTGAAAATAAATAAATAAATAAACAAATAAATAAATCAAACCACCAATTCCCATCACCAAGAATTTCCATCACAGAGGATTATGTGCGTGCTTGTGTATTGTAATTAAAGAAGACTTGTAGAAGCACCTAAAAAAAAAGCATTAAAAAAAAAAAAAGGGGGAGGGGGGGGGGAGTGGGGGATATAAAGCAGTGATGTGAGAGTATCACAGCACAATGCCCAATCGATCGCAGCGATGCTCACACATGATAGATAATGAACAGTATCACAACACAAAGCTATCACCTTAGCAATATTACTTACTCATGATGCTTGTCAAGCTGATTAAGAGTATCCTAACGCACATCCTACTCTATAGCAATGATACGCATGATGTGCACAATAGAGAGTATGGCAACACAAGATCTCTGTAGCAGTGATACGCATGATGTGATGAGTAATTAAGAGTATCCTAACCCAAAATTCTTACTCTATAGCAATGATAAGCATGATGCATAATTAAGAATATCAAAACACAATGCATGCTCTATAGCAATGATAATCACACATGATGTGTAACTAAGAATATCGCAGCACAAATATACTACTCTATAGCGATAATGGTGATGCATAACTAGAAGTATCCAAACCCAGACCCTACCCTGTGGAAGTGATACTAACAAAGTGATGCGTAATTAAGAGTATCATAAGTTCTACTCTATAGTAATGATACTAATAGTTATGTGATGCATACTCAAATGAAGAAAATCACAGCACAAACCCTTTCTGTTACCGGCATGTCTTATGTAATCTCCAACTCAAGAAAACAAAACGAAGACATCATTCCCAAAATCCATTTGTGCGGTTGCGTGCGTGCGTGCGCGTGCACACTCGAGCGTGTGTGTGGGTGTGTGCGCGCGCACACTGAGACAATGCTAGACTCACATCACTGACTAGATGTTAAATTAAGGCGCGGTCTATTTAATGACTGAAACAGAATGTAAGAAAGCACACCGTAAATAAATAACAACGCAAACTGTCACTTGCATTAACAAGTTTAGTCAGGTAAGTGCTTTCCTTTTTTTTGTTGTTGTTTTCTTTTGAGCAAACGATGTTTCGCAGCAGGTACCACACGGGCCTAAAGCTTTATTGCACAGACATAACGCAACAAAATTCAGTAAATATCCACAGTGTGTGTGTGTGTGTGTGTGTGTGTGTGTGTGTACATATATACATACATACATACCTACTCTATACCACATCACAGATGCCTGATCTTCGTATAACCCGACACGCTTATCAGACCTTTTGTGACAAAGAGTGATACAGTTCAGTCACAGAAATACAATACCCTTGTGAAAAGGAAAAAAAAGAAAAGATACAGGTAAATAATTGAATGAATAAATAAGTAGATAAATAAACAAACAAATAACTAAACTGACTGACAAGTAGATAGATAAATAATCAAGTCAATAGATAAGTAAATAAATAGGTAAATAAATAGATAACTGAATAAATAAAGAAAGAAAGAAACAAATAAGTAAATAGATAACAAACCAACCAAATAAATAAATAAATGAATAAGTAAATGAAAGAACGAAAGACCAAAAAAAAAAAAAAAAAAAAAAAAGAGAGAGAGAGAGAAAACAACAACAAAAACAACGTGGCAGGTGGGGTTTGTTAACAATCAAAGTGGGCGGTGCCCGGTTAGCTGTTCCTCCACGTGCAGCTGCGTGCTGTTGGCGTGGGGACCGCAGGGCCTGTGGAACGTGTTGCCGTACGTCAGCAGCCACTTGTTGGCCACTGAAACGCGCACAACACACACACACACACACACACACAGGCATGCACGCACGCACGCACGCACATGCATGCACGCACACACACACAAACACGCATGCACGCACGCACATGCATGCACGTACACACACACACATGCACCCACGCACACACACACACATAAACGCATGCATGCACGCACATGCATGCACGCACACACACAATGACATACATACAGACGCACGCACGCACACACACACACACACATACAGACGCACGCACGCATACACACACATGCACCCACGCACACACACACACACACACACACACGAGCATACACGCATGCACATACACGCACGCGCACAAGCACGCACAAATATATTATACACACTCACGCACAACACACACGCACACAAATACAGACATACAGACACCCCCCTCCCCCCACCCTCAACGCACAAACAGAGGTGGGGGGAGAGGCACACACACACACACACACACACACACACACACACACTTACATATGCACACACAATAGCAGATACATAAGTTGGCCAGTTTGCTAATAATCCCACCGTTGGAAAATAAAGATTCATTCATTCATTCATTCATTCTCTAGTTTTTTCACTAACACAAAGAAGTGCACAATTTATATCAAAATGAAACAACTGACCCCATTTCTGTCCAACCAGCACGGGACAGGCTGCGTGCTGTGTGAGGTTGTCGATGTTTTCCATGTCCGGAGCGAAGTTATACCAGAACAGTGCCATGCCCTGCAGATAATCAAGCTATATTGTAAGAGTGCCCGGCCATGTGGATGATTAATAAGCAATGCTAGAAAAGTGTCTTGCCCCGTGGATGACCCAGCAATACTGGACCAGTGCCGTGCCCTGATGATAATTGATATACACTAGACCAGTGCCACGTCCTGTGAATAATAGAGCTATACTAGAAAACTGCCATGCAAAGTGGATAAAAGAGCCATACAAGACCAGTGCCATGCTCTGTGGATAATAGAGCTGTACATGAAAACTGCCATTTCATGTGGATGATTGAGCAATACTAGACCAGTGCCATGACCTGTGGATAATAGAGCTATACAAGAACAGTGCCATGCCCTGCGGATAGTACAGCTGTACAAAAACAGAGGATAATAGAGCTATACTAAAAAACTGCCATGCCCTGTGGATAATAGATCTATACAAGACCAGTGCCATGACCCGTGGATAATGGAGCTATACAAGACCAGTGCCATACTCTGTGGATAATAGAGCTGTACTAGAAAACTGCCATGTCATGTGGATGATTGATCAATACTAGACCAGTACCATGTCCTGTGAATAACAGAGCTATACAAGAACATAACCATGCTCTGTGGATAATTGAGCTATACTAGACCAGTGCAATGCCATGTGGATAATAGAGCTATACAAGAACAAACATGCTGTGTGGATAATTGATCAATACTAGACCAGTACCATGTCCTGTGAATAACAGAGCTATACAAGAACATAACCATGCTCTGTGGATCATTGAGCTATACTAGACCAGTACCATGTCCTGTGAATAACAGAGCTATACAAGAACATAACCATGCTCTGTGGATAATTGATCAATACTAGACCAGTGCAATGCCATGTGGATAATAGAGCTATACAAGAACAAACATGCTGTGTGGATAATTGAGCAATACTAGAACATAACCATGTTGTGTGGATAATTGAGCTATACAAGAACATAACCATGCTCTGTGGATAATTGAGCAATACTAGACCAGTGCCATGCCCTGTGGATAATAGGTCTATACAAGACCAGTACCATGCCCTGTGGATATTAGAGCTAAACAAGCCAAGCGCCATGCCATGTGGATACCGAAGCTATAACCAGAATATGTCCGGCTTAAAGTTGTACCAGAACAGTGCCATACCCTGTGGATAATAATGCTATACTAGGACAGTACCACGTCCTGTGGATAAGGAAGGTATACCAGAATATGTCCGGGGCAAAGTTATACCAGAACAGTGCCATACCCTGTGGATAATAATGCTATACTAGGACAGTACCACGTCCTGTGGATAAGGGAGGTATACCAGAATATGTCCGGAGCAAAGTTATACGAGAACAGTGGCATGCCCTGAGGATAATAAAGCTACACAAGTACACAAGTACAGTGCCGTATCCTGACCTTTACCGGAACAGTGTCATGCCCTGTGAATGATAAAGCCAACAGTTTTTTTGGTTTTTTTCAGGCACAGAGGGGTTTTAATTGGGCACAGAATGACACGCTTCCAGAGTTTTCTAAATGTCATAGCGGTGCTTACTTTATTATTATTATTTTTTTTTAAATATCATAAACAGACAAATACATATTCAAATCATAACAATTTGTATAGAAAACAAACAAACAAAAACACAAACAACACACAAACAAAAAGAAGAGAGAAATATTGAACTTATAATATTAATGAGAACTGAAGAAGATGAAGAAATAAGGAGAGAAAAAAAGACAAAAAAAAAAAGAAAAAAAAAGAAGAAAAAAAGACAAAAAAAAGAAAAAAGAAAGAAAAAAGACGTGACACATAGAGAGGAAGAGAAGAGGACATTTTTGGTTGGAGGATGATACAAAAAGAAAAAGGCATTTCAAAATACCTTTGATACATGCACATTTCAAAATACCTTTGATACATGCACATTTCAAAATACCTTCGATACATGCACATTTCAAAATACCTTTGATACACTTTGATACATGCACATTTCAAAATACCTTTGATACATGCACATTTCAAAATACCTTTGATAAATGCACATTTCAAAATACCTTTGATACATACACAATGTTATGAGTCCATGGCTCATGAATAAACATCAACAATCATAAACATACATATACATACGCACATGTACACTTATAATAATTTTCTGCATGTACATATACACACATACACAGTGATAATTATGTTCTGTGGATAACAACGCTATATTGTAACAGTGACAATGCCCTGTGGATAACAACGCTATATTGAAACAGTGACAATGCCCTGTGGATAACAACGCTATATTGAAACAGTGACAATGCCCTGTGGATAACAACGCTACACTGTAACAGTGACAATGCCCTGTGGATAACAACGCTACACTGTAACAGTGACAATGCCCTGTGGATAACAACGCTATATTGTAACAGTGACAATGCCCTGTGGATAACAACGCTATATTGTAACAGTGACAATGCCCTGTGGATAACAACGCTATACTGTAACAGTGACAATGCCCTGTGGATAACAACGCTATATTGAAACAGTGACAATGCACTGTGGATAACAACGCTATATTGTAACAGTGACAATGCACTGTGGATAACAACGCTACACTGTAACAGTGACAATGCACTGTGGATAACAACGCTACACTGTAACAGTGACAATGCCCTGTGGATAACAACGCTATATTGAAACAGTGACAATGCACTGTGGATAACAACGCTATATTGAAACAGTGACAATGCCCTGTGGATAACAACGCTATATTGTAACAGTGACAATGCACTGTGGATAACAACGCTATATTGTAACAGTGACAATGCACTGTGGATAACAACGCTACACTGTAACAGTGACAATGCACTGTGGATAACAACGCTATATTGAAACAGTGACAATGCACTGTGGATAACAACGCTATACTGTAACAGTGACAATGCCCTGTGGATAACAACGCTATATTGAAACAGTGACAATGCCCTGTGGATAACAACGCTATATTGTAACAGTGACAATGCCCTGTGGATAACAACGCTACACTGTAACAGTGACAATGCACTGTGGATAACAACGCTATATTGAAACAGTGACAATGCACTGTGGATAACAACGCTATATTGAAACAGTGACAATGCCCTGTGGATAACAACGCTATATTGAAACAGTGACAATGCCCTGTGGATAACAACGCTATACTGTAACAGTGACAATGCCCTGTGGATAACAACGCTACACTGTAACAGTGACAATGCACTGTGGATAACAACGCTACACTGTAACAGTGACAATGCACTGTGGATAACAACGCTATACTGTAACAGTGACAATGCCCTGTGGATAACAACGCTATATTGAAACAGTGACAATGCCCTGTGGATAACAACGCTATATTGAAACAGTGACAATGCCCTGTGGATAACAACGCTATACTGTAACAGTGACAATGCCCTGTGGATAACAACGCTATATTGAAACAGTGACAATGCACTGTGGATAACAACGCTATATTGAAACAGTGACAATGCCCTGTGGATAACAACGCTATATTGAAACAGTGACAATGCCCTGTGGATAACAACGCTATACTGTAACAGTGACAATGCCCTGTGGATAACAACGCTATATTGAAACAGTGACAATGCCCTGTGGATAACAACGATACACTGTAACAGTGACAATGCCCTGTGGATAACAACGCTATATTGAAACAGTGACAATGCCCTGTGGATAACAACGCTATATTGAAACAGTGACAATGCACTGTGGATAACAACGCTACACTGTAACAGTGACAATGCACTGTGGATAACAACGCTACACTGTAACAGTGACAATGCCCTGTGGATAACAACGCTACACTGTAACAGTGACAATGCCCTGTGGATAACAACGCTACACTGTAACAGTGACAATGCCCTGTGGATAACAACGCTACACTGTAACAGTGACAATGCCCTGTGGATAACAACGCTACACTGTAACAGTGACAATGCCCTGTGGATAACAACGCTATATTGAAACAGTGACAATGCCCTGTGGATAACAACGCTATATTGTAACAGTGACAATGCACTGTGGATAACAACGCTATACTGTAACAGTGCCGTGTCCTGCGGATGATACAAAACATACAGCAAGAGTGCTTTTTGCAAGCCATCGTGTCAGCATTCTCCAAATGCTCCAGTCTGTCAAAATCTGGACGCACACAGCAAAACAAAGCATATATATATATATATATATATATATATATATATATATATATATATATATATATATATATATATATATATATCTATCTTAAAAGCACATTTGCATTCACAGTTCTTGGGGGAGGGGGCTGCTTAACCCCCACGACAGCTTTCTTTTACCTTTGTCACGAGATATCATGTTCCCTTTTTTTTCATTTTTTTTTCATCAGTGTTGAAACTCAAAATAATTATATCTGTGTGTGCTCTGATTCGAGGCCATGAGAGAGAGAGAGAGAGAGAGAGAGAGAGAGAGAGAGAGAGAGAGAGAGAGAGAGAGAGGGACAAAGACAGTGACAGAGAGTGAGAGACAAAGAGAGAGAAACTGACAGACAGAAACAGACAGTCAGAAAGACAGTCAGTCAGACAGACAGACAGACAGAGAAATCTATACCTTTCTGGGAGAAACAGAAATGCCAGCCCTCAGGAACACTGTACTACCGCCCACTTCCACATCGCTGAGCTGGAAACAGTGCGGTGTGATTCACATTCATTAACAAAACTCACAACTCAACACTGGTTTGTTTTTTGTTTGTTTGTTTGTTTGTTTGTTTTGGGGGGGACGGGGGAGGGGGTTCTATTGTCTATACACAGGTGTTGAAATTCAATTTTCGACATGTGCAAAAAAAGAAGAAGGAAAAAAAAAGAAAAGAAAAAAAGGAATAGAGCAGAATAGAATAGAATTGAATAGAATATTTCTTTTTTTCTTTTTCTTTTTTAATATTATAAACAGAAGCTGATTAGGTTTCGAAAGTATGTACACACACACACACACACACACACACAAACGGGCATACACACACACACACACACACACACACACACACACACATTTATACTCACACGTGCGCGCGCTCAAACACATACACACATACACGCGCGCACGCGCACGCACGCACGAATGCACACACACACAAATATATGACACGGTTCTCTCTCTGCCTTTGTATTTTTGTCTCTGTCTCTTTTTTTCTGTCTGCTTCTGCTTAGGTCTCTCTTCATTCTGTTTACATCCTCTGATAACTCTCTCTCTCTCTCTCTCTCTCTCTCTCTGTGTGTGTGTGTGTGTGTGTGTGTGTGTGTGATGAAAGCAGTGTAAAACTTGTAGGTAAGTAACAGTTTTTTGTTGGCGACACTTTTCCTGGCATTCCAAGCATCCTTTTTTTCCAGTTGATGTCTTTCGACTGTCTCAACTTCTTCATACAGAGAGAGAGAGAGAGAGAGAGAGAGAGAGAGAGAGAGAGAGAGAAATAGAAATCGAACCTTTTTTATTGAGGGAAAAGGAATAGGCACTTATCGGTCTTTCATCCTACCCTCGTAAAGAAAACGTATAAACTGATCTAGGAAATACAAGAAGACTGAAAAAAATAGGAAAAAAATACATACACATCGCATGGCAACAACAACAAGAACAAATAAATGACATAGAAAGTACACAATTCTCCACAAAATAGCATTGTATGCGTAGCGTGAAGGAGAGAGGGAAGGAAGAAGGTAAGAAAAGGAAGAGATACGAAGAAGGAGCGAGAGGAAAAACTGTTAAGAGAGAGAGAGGAAGAGAGGGGGGAGGGAGGGAAGGAGGAATGGAGGAAATGAGATAGACACACAGACAAGGGTATTGAGAATACATCATTTGTTTTTCAGTCTCAGTAATTTCACGGATTCGTAGAACTTAGCTCTGACATTTGATGTTTATGACCAAAAGACCACACAGAGAGAGAGAGAGAGAGTGCGTGCGGGGGAGAGAACTGATACTCACATACATGAGGAACGTGGCTATACGGGGTCCCGACCTGCTAAGCAGTACGTCATTACTAGGAGCATTCTGTCAAGTCAAGAACCACATGTCAGAGCATTCCCACATCAACCTGATACCAGAACGTTCCCACATCAACCTGATATCAGAACGTTCCCATGTCAACCGGATATCGGAACGTTCCCACATCACCATGACATCAGAACGTTCCCACATCAACCAGATATCAAGACGTTCCCACATCATCCTGATATCAGAACGTTCCCACATCAACCTGATATCAGAGCATTCACACATCATCCTGATACCAGAACATTCCCACATCAACCTGATATCAGAACGTTCCCACATCATCCTGATACCAGAACATTCCCACATCAACCTGATATCAGAACGTGCCACATCATCCTGATATCAGAACGTTCCCACATCAACCTGATACCAGAACATTCCCACATCAACCTGATAACAGAGCATTCCCACATCATCCTAATACCAGAACGTTCCCACATCAACCTGATATCAGAACGTTCCCACATCAACGTGATATCAGAACGTTCCCACATTGCCATGATATCTGAACGTTCCCACATCAACCTGATATCAGAACGTTCCCACATCAACCTGATATCAGAACGTTCCCACATCACCATATCAGAACGTTCCCACATCAACCTGATACCAGAACGTTCCCACATTGCCATGATATCAGAACGTTCCCACATCAACGTGATACCAGAACGTTCCCACATCACCATGATATCAGAACGTTCCCACATCAACCTGATATCAGAACGTTCCCACATCACCATGATATCAGAACGTTCCCACATTAACCTGATATCAGAACGTTCCCACATTAACCTGATATCAGCACGTTCCCACGTTAACCTGATACCAGTACATTCCTACATCAACCTGATATCATTAATTAGCACATATTAATTTGAGTACATTCCTACTTCAACCAGGTATCAGTACTTTCCTACATCAGCCTGATATCAGTACATTCATAAATCAATCTGATATCAGTACATTTCTGCACTAACCTGATATCAGTACATCGTGCATGTCAATCTGATATAAGTACATTCCTACGATAACCTGACATCAATGCATTCACATATCAGCATGAAATTAGTACATTCTTACGTCTACACGATATCAGTGTATTCCTACATGAACCTGATATCAGTACATTCCTGTAACAAACTGATATTAGTACATTCCTACACGAACCTGATAACAGTACAGTACATTCCTGCAACAAACTGACATTAGTACATCCCTACATGTATCTGATATCAGTAAATTTCTGCAACAAACTAATATTAGTACATTCCTATATGAATCTGATATCAGTACATTACTGCAACAAACTGATATTAGTACATTCCTACATGCATCTGATATCAGTATATTCCTACGTCAATCTGATATCGGTACATACCTACGTCAACCTGATATCAGTACATGTTTTTCGTGAACGAGATATCAGTGCTTTCCTAGATGAACCTGATATCAGAGCATTCCAGCATGAACCTGATATCAGTACATTCCTACATCAACTGATATGAGAGCATTCCTTCATCAATCTTACATCAGTACATACCCACATCAACCTGGTATCAGTACATTCACACATCAACGGATCAGTACCTTATCACATCATCCTGATATCAGTACATATCTACACATAGAACAACACATATAACATACACAGGAAAAAACAGATACTAACTATGTGAGGGTCTACATGTGCGTCGTAGTGTCCTCCTAACCCGTAGTTCACAACCTGAAACACACACACACACACACACACACACACACACACACACACACACACACACACACACACTCACACACACACACACACACACACACACACACACACACACACACACACACACACACACACACACACACTCAAACACACACACACACACACACACACACACACACACACACACACACACACACACACACTCAAACACACACACACACACTCAAACACACACACACACACACACACACACACACACACACGCGCGCGCCCACACACACACACGCACGCACGCGCGCGCACACACACACACACATTTTTTTTTTTTTTTTTTTTTTTTTTTTTAACGTCTAATATCACTGATAGTGAAAAGACGCTAAACAAAAGAACGAACACACACACGGACACACGCGCACACACACACACGCACGCACGCGCACACACACACACGCACACACACACACACACACACACGCACACACATATACGCACACATACATGCACACACACACACACACACACACACACACACACACACACACACACACACACACACATACTTCTGATACATAGGCAAATATTTTGAGACATAGAAACCGCCACACCCCAATCCATCAGCTGTCACCATAGCAAAATCCTGTTTCCCGAAGCCTGTGGGGCGTTCATGTAACCGTTGTTAGTTTGGGTAAAACAGCCGATAACAACCACAATAATACAACTAATAATTTCCTTCTTAATACGTCTAATACTTATAATGATGCATCCATAACATTAACATTCGTCAGTATTTCTAATATCCGTCTGAAAAGGCTTATGTGAAGAGATGTCAAAAAGACAGGAAAGGAAAAAAAAAAAAAAAAACAAACCAAAACAAACAAACAACCCCCCCCCCAAAAAAAAAACAACAAAAAAACCCCAAAACAAACGACACCAACAACGAACAAAAAAACAACACATATGTAAACAGCAGTAAAACGACAAGTAAGGACAACGCACATTATGTGAACAGACGGTAAGAAGACAGGAAAGACAAAACACATATGTTAACAGACGGTAAAAAGACAGGAAAGACAAAACACATATGTTAACAGACGGTAAAAAGACAGGAAAGACACAACACATATGTTAACAGACGGTAAAAAGGCAGGAAAGACACAACACATATGTTAACAGACGGTAAAAAGACAGGAAAGACACAACACATATGTTAACAGACGGTAAAAAGACAGGAAAGACACAACACATATGTTAACAGACGGTAAAAAGACATGGAAGGACAAAACACATATGTTAACAGACGGTAAAAAGACAGGAAAGACACAACACATATGTGAACAGACGGTGAAAAAGACAGGAAAGACAAAACACATATGTGAACAGACGGTGAAAAAGACACGAAAGACAAAACACATATTATGTGAACAGATGTTAAAAAGACACGAAAGACAAAAACACATAATTATGTGAACAGACGTTAAAAAGACACGAAAGACAAAAACACATAATTATGTGAACAGACGTTAAAAAGACACGAAAGACAAAACACATATTATGTGAACAGACGTTAAAAAGACACGAAAGACAAAAACACATAATTATGTGAACAGACGTTAAAAAGACACGAAAGACAAAACACATATTATGTGAACAGACGTTAAAAAGACACGAAAGACAAAAACACATAATTATGTGAACAGACGTTAAAAAGACACGAAAGACAAAAACACATAATTATGTGAACAGACGTTAAAAAGACACGAAAGACAAAATACATATGTGAACAGACGTTAAAAAGACAGGGAAGGACAAAACACATATGTGAACAGACGTTAAAAAGACACGAAAGACAAAATACATATGTTAACAGACGTTAAGGAAAAAGCAAGTATGTGGAGAGACGTTAAGAAGACAAGAAAGGACAAAGGACATAGATTATGTAAAGAGATGTCAAAAAGTCCCCAAAGGACAAAACACATAATTATGGCAAGAGACGTTACGGAAGTGATACGCATGTGAAGAGACGTTCAAAAGACTGGAAGGATTTTTTTTTTCAATTAACCAAAAACGCAAAACAAACATATGTGAAGACACTTGAAGGACAAAGTATGAATGTGAAGAGACGTTAAAGGACAGGAAAGGGCAAAGCATATAATATGAGACTTTATAATATATAACATAAGATTATAATAATATAATATAAGACTTTAATTCACTCGGGTGCTCAGTCTTCTCCCTAACTTTCTTCCACATACACAGTACATATTTTACTACATCTTAAAAAAAACTTAACAACAATAGTGTCAGTTTCAGTTTCTCCAGACGGCGTCACTGCGTTCGGATAAATCCGTATACGCCACGCCACATCTGCTAGGCAGACGCCTGACCAACTAGCATAACCCAACGCGCTAGTCAGGCCTTGATTACACACATGCATTGTTTACCTATCAGAGTGGATTTCGTCTTTCATAGTTTTGCCGGAGGACATTATTTATGACGTCATGGGTTCTTTTCCAGTGCGCCAAGTGCATATTGCATACGGGACCTCAGTTTATCATCTCATCCGAATGACTACACGCTCAGTTTGATTTTCCAGTCCAACTTGGGGAGAAAGGGAGAGAGCGGGATTCGAACCCAGACACTCACGGACACTGTTACATTGGCACATGAGCGTCTTCACCATTCTGCCACCTTGCTCCTCATGAAAGAAAAGGAGAACACACACACACACACACACACACACACACCTGCATGGCTTCAGCAGAGCTGGGTCCACGAGGATGCCTCTGGTCCACCTCCAATCCTGTTATCACCTTCACTCTCTGAGACAGCGTGGCCGCTTGGTTCAATTCTGTGTCGTGAATCCACCCTCTGTCACACATAATTATATTTGCCTTTTATAGTTGATATACTTAGATTTTAAAAAAAAGGAATAATATTAGTAGACAATAGCAAGTACGTTAATAGGAGAGAGATATGCAGGAAACCTACAGACACACACAAATAGCCTACATACAGTGAGCCCGCAGACAGGGAGCTCCAAAACAAACTACAGACAGGGAGCCTATGAGCCTACAGACACAGTCAAGGAGTCTGCAGACACAGGCAGGGAGCCTACAGACACAGACAGGGAGCCTATGAGCCTGCAGACACAGACAGGGAGCCTGGAGACACAGACAGGGAGCCTATGAGCCTACAGACACAGACAGGAAGTCTGCAGATACAGACAGGGAGCCTGGAGACACAGACAGGGAGCCTATGAGCCTACAGACACAGACAGGGAGCCTGGAGACACAGACAGGGAGCCTGCAGACAGTCAAGGAGTCTGCAGACACAGACAGGGAGCCTACAGACACAGATAGGGAGCCTGCAGATACAGACAGGGAGCCTGCAGACACAGACAGAAAGCCTACAGACACAGTCAAGGAGTCTGCAGACACAGACAGGGAGCCTCCAGACACAGACATGGAGTCAGGGAGCTTACAGACACAGACAGGGAGTCTACAGACACAGACAGGGAGTCAGGGAGCCTACAGACACAGACAGGGAGTCTACAGACACAGACAGGGAGCCTGGAGACACAGACAGGGAGTCTACAGACACAGACAGGGAGTCTACAGACACAGACAGGGAGCCTAGGAGGCTGCAGACACAGACAGGGAGCCTGCAGACACAGACAGGGAGTCTACAGACACAGACAGGGAGTCTACAGACACAGACAGGGAGCCAAGGAGCCTGCAGACACAGACAGGGAGCCTACAGACACAGACAGGGAGCCTACAGACATAGGGAGCCTAGGAGCCTACAGACACAGACAGGGAGCCTACAGACATAGGGAGCCTAGGAGCCTGCAGACACAGACAGGGAGCCTACAGACATAGGGAGCCTAGGAGCCTACAGACACAGACAGGGAGCCTACAGACATAGGGAGCCAAGGAGCCTGCAGACACAGACAGGGAGCCTACAGACATAGGGAGCCTAGGAGCCTACAGACACAGACAGGGAGCCTACAGACACAGACAGGGAGCCTACAGACACAGACAGGGAGCCTAGACAGGGAGCCTAGGAGCCTACAGACATAGACAGGGAGCCTACAGACATAGACAGGGAGCCTACAGACATAGACAGGGAACCTACAGACACAGACAGTGTGCCCACAGACAGAGAGACTACAGGGAGGCTACAGGCATAGACAGGGAGGCTACAGACAGGGAGCCTACAGACAACCTATAGACACAGACAGGTAGCATGCAGACACAGACAGAGAGCCTTTTGACACAGACTGGGAGCCTACAGACACATAGAGCCTACAGACAGGGAGCCTACAGAAGCAGAAGGTACTTACAAATCACTGGTTCGAACGGGAGCTATCGTGGCAGTGGATCCTTGTCCGACCAGACCTCGAAACATCTGAGTGATGAAAAACGTAAATGACAAAGGATTTAAAACGAAAATAAATTGACAAAGAAGAAGAAGGAGAAGAAGAGCGGTGCATATTTACCTCGCATTCACAAGAAAACACACACACACACACACAGACACACACACACATGCACAACACACTCGCCGCATGTGATCATATATACAACAAACCTTTCCTTTGATGTGCCCCTTTATGACGTCAATCTCCGTGTCGTGGATGACGTCATAAAAGAGTGACGCGTAAGGCTGTACGGACAGGATTTCCTCCTTGTATATCAAGTAAGAATTCCCGAAGGCCCGTTTGTAGCGACACACGTGCAGAGGAAGTATTTTCGTCTGAAGAACATAAAGAAAAGAAATAGGTTTACTTACATGGCTCTTGTCGCTGGATTCGACTTCTTCAGAATGACAGAGTGTTTGAAACAGCCAATGACCGAATGGACAACACAGGCTACGTCGCCACCTCATCCATCCACTCTCTCTCTCACGCACGCACGCGCGCGCGCGCATACACACACACATAGTGGAGTGATGGCTTAGAGGTAACGCGTCCGCATTGGAAGCGAGAGAATCTGAGCTCGCTGGTTCGAATCACGGCTCAGCCGCCGATAATTTCTCCCCCCCCCCTCCACTAGACCTTGATGGTGGTCTGGACGCTAGTCATTCGGATGAGACGATAAACCGAGGCCCCGTGTTCTGCATGCACTTAGCGCACGTAAAAGAAACCACGGCAACAAAATGGTTGTTTCTGGCAAAATTCTGTGGAGAAATCCACTTTGATAGGAAAAACAAATAAAACTGCACGCAGGAAAAGATACGAAAAATGGGTGGCGCTGTAGTGTAGCGACGCGCTCTCCCTGGGAAATTTCACACAGAGAAATCTATCTATGTATCTGTGTCTTTGTTTTGTGCGTGCGCGCGCGCGCGTGTGTGTGTGTAAAGAGTGAGAGAGAGGGATGTATGTATGTATGTATATATGTAAGAATGCATACTCCAGCACTCACTTACAGTGTGTAATTGTCCTTTACGTGGGGTTTTGCCCCCGTCGTCTATCACTTGTCGTTAAAAGACGTTGATAAAAAGCAAAAAAACAAACAAAAAACAAAACAAAAAAACAAAAAAATACACACACACACACACACACACACACACACACACACACACACACACACACACACACACAAGAATCAAGAATAAAAAATATTTAATTCTTTCACCCCTTTTGGGGCATGGAGGATATTATATAACAGCAATAGTATTTTACACACATACACACACACACACACATCATCATCACCATCATTATCAACACACACACACACACACGCATACACATCATCACCATCACCGCCATCATTATCAACACACACACACACACACCACAGCATTCAATCTCCGCTCTAAGCTCCTGAGACTGACCACGTGCTGATGTTTAGGCCGGAGACACAGGGTGGTCATGTTGTGGTCCCAGACCTTACTGTTCATGGAGTAGGCATTCAAGTGTCCCTTCAGTTCCTCCTTCAGCTGCAGCCCGTCACCCACATTGGGGTCTGCACAGTGCACAGTGCATGCACGTGAGAAATGTTCCATTATTATTACGACAGTATTCACACACACACACACACACACATACACACACACACATGCGCGCGTGAGGTACACAAAAATAGTGAGGTGTGCGTATGTTGGGGATGTTGGGGGGTGGAGGAGGGGGAATCTACGGACGCCACACACACACACACACACACACACACACACATGCATACACACACACACGGCTTGATGTAAAAAAAAAAATTAAAAAAAGAGTAGTCTTTGCTTATTTAATTACCATCTTGAAATAAAAATTTTGACTTTGACTTACACACACACACAAACAGACACACACACACACACACACGTACGCACACGCAAACATACACTCGCGAGCACCATTTGCAAATGAGTGGGGGGGATAGACTGATTCCTTTGTTGATCCCTTTGCTCTGTGTTTTTTATTTTTTATTTTATTTAATTTAATTTATTTATTTATTTATTTATTTATTTATTTTTTTTTTGTAAAGCGCTTTGAGCTCCCTTTAAGGGAGGAAAGCGTTCAACAAGTATTCATCATTAATTTTATCATTATTAGTAGTAGTAGCAGTAGTAGCAGTAGTAGCAGTAGAAGTAGTAGTAGGATGTGTAGTATTATTATGTAGTGACAAAGAAGTTCTCTGTTACCGATAACCATGTAACCCAGTTAGGTATACTACTTGCCGCACGTGGGGAGTAAAGCAAACAAGAACATCTGATCCAGATAGGGGTTGCGGTTAGGGAGAGGATGGTGGAGGGAGGAGGTGGGGTGTGTGTGGAGGAGCCTCCACCAGATTTGACTTGCTCAAGGTACGCCGCATCCTGAAGGATTGATTGATTGATATGGATACTTACATAGCGCCTATCCCCGGTCAGAGACCAAGCTCTAAGCGCTTTAAAACAATGGGTCATTTGCACAACAGGCTGCCTACCTGTGTAGAGCCGACTGACGGCTGCCACTGGGCGCTCATCATTCGTTTCCTGTGTCATTCGATCAAATTTCAGGCACGCACACATACACACTCAGACAGACATGTAACATTTTACGTGTATGACAGTTTTATGTATTTACTCCGCCATGTTGGCAGCCATACTCCGTTTTCGGGGTATGTTCTTGTTTCCATAACCCACCGAACGTATTTGATCTTCTTCGTGCGTATACACACGAAGGGGGTTCAGGCACTAGCAGGTCTGCACATATGCTGACCTGGAAGATCGGAAAAATCTCCACCCTTTATCCACCAGGCGCCGTCACCGAGATTCGAACCCGGGACCCTCAGAATAAAGTCCAACGCTTTGAACCATTTGGCTATTGCGCCCATTGTAGATAGAGACATTGCCAGCAGTGGATCGCAGCCCGGGTTAACAATGACCTCCACCAGAAACTGTTGAGGAAAGGGAGACGGGTGGGAGGGAAGGGGCAGAAAAAAAAAGCGATGGGCTAACAACACTGCAGAAAATGACGAGAAAGAAAGCCATGATTATGCAGAGACCCAGACTTTGCGACACAACACGACAGACCTGAAGAAATCTGGTGAACAGTTATTCTGTGCCCCACCCCCACCCCCCAGTGACTTCACAGAATGTAGGGGGAGAAGAGGAAGAAGAAGAAGAAGAAGAAGAAGAAGAAGAAGAAGAAGAAGAAGAAGGAGGAGGAGGAGGAGGAGGAGGAGGAGGAGGAGGAGGACGAGATGAATAACTTGATGAAAACAACAACAACAACAACAACAACAACAACAACAACAACAGCAGCAACAACAACAAGAACACCAGATACAAGAAGAACAAGAAAACTTACCCAGGCCGAAGGACACATTGTACATCTCCTGTGCCTTCTCCTTCTCATTAATCTGAAATAATGAGTACGTCCATTCTCAATATCTGGCATGGCACAAGGGACTGCTGAATTCATGAAGAAACCTATCAACAACAACAGGAGGAGGAAGAAGAAGAAGAAGAAGAAGAAGAAGAAGAAGAAGAAGAAGAAGAAGAAGAAGAAGAAAGAAAGAAAGAAAAGGAGAAGAAGAAGGAAAATAAAATATAAGAGCTTGGCTCGCACTGATGTAAACCCGGCCCAGAAGAGGAAGGAGAAGAAGACGAAGAGCTTTCCACATACAGATGTAAGGCTACCCAGGAGAAAGAAAGAAAGAAAGAAGAGCTTTACTCACGTAGATGTAAGCCAGCCCAGGAGAAGAAAAAGATGGAGAAGATGAAGGAAAAGAAGAAAATATAAGAGTTTTATTCGCACAGATGTAAGCCCGCCCCAGAAGAATAAGAAAAAGAAACTTTCCTCATAGAGATATAAGCCCACCCGAAGAAAGAAGGAAAGAAAGAAGAGCTTTACTCATAGATGTAAGCCCACATAGAAGAACAAGAAGAAGACGAAAATATACAAGCTTTGCTCACATAATTGTCAGCCCGTCCCAGAAGAAGAAGAAGAAGAAGGAGGAGGAGGAGGAGGAGGAGAAGAAGAAGAAGAAGAAGAAGAAGAAGAAGAAGAAGAAGAAGAAGAAGAAGAAGAAGAAGAAGAAGAAGAAGAAGATCTTTACTCACATACACGTACGCCCGCCCCAAAAGAGCCGTGCTCCAAGCCAGGGTGACAAAAGGTGAGGCCTCGGTGCCAGACACGCTGAAGGTGGAAGGGAAGAGTCCCCCTTGCTCCTGCAGAAGCCGAGTGCATAGCTCTAGCCAGGTGATGCTCTCCGGCAGGTAGCCGTCAGTGAAAGCCTGTCGACCCAACAGAAACGCATCGGACAGGCTCAGGGCAGGGCCTTCGTGACCAAGGTAGTTGCCGGCGTACATGCTGCTGGCGCTGAGGTTGTAAACGTGCTGGAGGCGGATGAGAGAGCTCAGGGCACCGTTGTAGTCCTCCTCTGTGGGCAGCAGGGACAGGGCCTCGGTGCCCAAGGCATCACGTAGTCCTACAGAAAATCAAGATCAGGTGGGGTTTTTGTTGTTGTTTGTTTGTTGTTGTTTTTTTAGACGAGCACTGGTTTAGTTAAACAGTACTTCATTAGTGCTTCAAGATCATGCGTCATAGCAAGATTTGTTTTTCAAGACGAGTACTGGTTTAAATAAACAGTAATCTTATTAGTGCTTCAAAGAATATGCGCTACAGCAAGATGTCTCAATAAAAAAGTTTTTAAAAGATAAAATAAATTTTGGAACATGTCACGATACATGATAGATAGAACAGGAAAATCTGATATATACAACAACAACAACAGCAACAACAACAACAAGTCCTGTCCTGCGTGGTACATATACATAGCAAGTATTATTTGACGTGATGTCTTCACAGCTCGAAGTTTGAAACGGACCAAACATGATTTTCAACAAAGCTAAACTAAGACGAAAATAAACAAACAAACAAAAAGAGAGATCAGAGAGAGAGAAAGAGAGAGATAGAGATAGAGAGAGAGAGGGAGAGGGAGAGAGGAGGAGAGGGAGAGAGAGAGGGGGAGAGAGGGAGAAAGAGAGGGGGAGACAGAGAGAGAGGAAGAGGGAGAGAGAGGGGGGAGAGAGAGAGGGGGGAGAGGGAGAGAGAGAGAGGGCGAGAGAGGGAGAGGGAGAGAAAGAGAGAGAGGGAGAGAGAGAGACAGAGAGAGGGGAGAGAGAGAGAGAGAGAGAGAGAGAGAGAGAGAGAGAGAGAGAGAGAGAAGTACCAATGCAAGGATACAAGAACAGCATGTCTGTCCGTCCGACCGTGGCCGACAGGGAATGTTTAGGTTCAAGGAAACGAAAAGGCACCTCCACATCCCCCACGCACACACATGCATGCGCGCATGATTACGATGGTGAGGTTTGAAGGTGGTTTTATCAATGTGTGGTTAGGAGCTGGTTTTACCAATGTGTGGTTAGGAGGTGATTTTACCAACGAGTGGTTAGGAAATAGTTTTACCAACGTGTGGTTAGGAAGTGGTTTTACCAATGTGTGGTACGGAAGTAGTTTTACCAACGAGTGGTTAGGAGGTGGTTTTACCAATGTGTGGTTAGGAAGCGGTTTTACCGATGTGTGGTTAGAAAGCGGTTTTACCGATGTGTGGTTAGAAACTGGTTTTACTTACGAGTGGTTAGAAACTGGTTTTACCAGTGTGTATTCAGGGAGTGGTTTTACTATCGAGCGGATAGAAGGTGGTTTTACCCGGTTGTGATCAATTGTGGTTTGGAGGTGGTTTTACCTGGAAAAAGGTTTCCCTAGGTATGACAAGGAGGTGGTTTTACCTAGGTGTCGTTGGGATACGGTTTTACCGAAGTGTGATTAGATTACGGTATTATTTAGGTGTGGTTAGGAGACAGGTGTTGTTTGGAGGTGGTTTCACCAGGTGTGCTTTACCTGGATTGTTGTTTTTTATGGGTGGGGGTCGGTGGGGGGCGGGGGGGGGGTTACTTATGTGTAGTAAGGTGTGTTTCATACCATGGTGTGGTTTGGAGCTGGAGAGGCTAGGATAAGGTTGTTTTTATTTTTGCCTGGGTGTGGTTATGGGACGGTTATACCTAAGCATAGTTGGAAGATGATTTTGCCTTTTTTTGACTCACTTGTGTAAACAAAGTGAGTCTATGTTTTAACCCAGTGTTCGGTTGTGTGTGTGTGTGTGTGTGTGTGTGTGTGTGTGTGTGTGTGTGGTAAACTTTAACATTGACATTTTCTCTGCAAATACTTTGTCAGTTGACACCAAATTAGGCATAAAAATAGGAAAAATTCAGTTATTTCCAGTCATCTTGTTTAAAACAATATTGCACCTCTGGGATGGGCACAAAAAAATATAAAAAGAAGCCAAATTATATGCAAACTGTATTTACTGTTATATTTATATTTTTTGTATTCTCTAAACTTGGCACTTTGATCTGATATTCTGACACAACAACAAGAGCAGTCATTACTATCATTTTTTGTTCAAACAGGAACGTCTTTTGCTAAGCATGGAAGTTTTATTTATTTTGCAAACGTTTTGGTGCAGATAGTAAAAAAAGGGAAATTAATCTGTAATTAATGCTAGGGGACTTAATTTGCTTGAAACTGATCTTTCTCATCTTAAACATTACATTTTGAAATTATACTCAATACATAAAAAGCTTGCGTGTTTTAGTCTCAGTGTACAGGGCTTTCACTATGTTCATTCGCCCAAGTGGTCTTTTTCGGAAAATACTAAAATCAATACGACGAGTGGACTTTACAGATCTACTGGCTGAGCCCTGAAGGTCATGGGCAAAAATCAATTGCGTACACATATTTATACACATTCAAAGCGCGTGCTCATATTCTTCGCGAACGCGAACGACGCCATTTTGTTTCAAGTTGTTGACCTGCCCGTTCAATCCTATATTCAATGGACAATACACGATAACATGTGATGGAAAGTTGGAGAAGGAGACCGTTAAATATTTATTCAGAGAAAGATTTGTGAACGCCTCATCACTTACTGGATTATGCCCCAAACTGCCATAAAAATATCCACAGAATCAGTTGGAATTCACAGTTAAAAATTGTAAACCAAGCGAGTTAATACCCTTGATTTGATCAGGATAAACGAAAAAATTTCCAGTCTTGAATTTTCTCAAAATGAAGTCCTTTTCACTTCATACGACGTTTAGAAGTATTTGTACTTGGCTCTACATGTTATTAGTTTAACAAAATACTAAATTTCCATATCAACTTTAAAACTATTAAACTAGAATTAACATAAAAGAGAAATTGAATCGGCCGTGTCGTACTACATTCCCGGCGGGTGTAACTAAACTTGTACATGTATCTAGATCTAGAGAAAACGGCTAAATGTTGCAGTGTGATTAGGGCGATAGCCACGTCTCCTTTACCGCGGACTTAAAAAGAATTTTTTTTATTGCCCTTAAAGATTTTATGAATGCCCAAGATACACCAGAATAATATGATTTAAACAGCGTTCTCACTGCGAATACGGCAATTGATTTATCGCCCTTTAAAAAGTATGTTCAAATATTAAATTTTAGAACGTCAGTAAAGGAGCCACGATAGTGTAATGGGTAAGACAGTTTCTTTTCACCCGAACACGCGGGGTTCGAATCTGGTTAGGACTTTTTTTTTCCTTTTTTTTTTAACCCGAAGCTTTATAATAACAAATACAGAACACATTTTAACGATTAGATTTTTTTTTAAAGTGTATCACAAGTGAGTCTTGAAGGCCTTGCCTCTCTTGTTTCTTTTCTTTTTCTTTCAAAAAAATGTTTTTATTCGTTCGTTTCATGCGCAAAAACTTAACACTAAACAATACGTAATTATACAATACATCACAATAAATTAATGCACAAATAAGAAAAATATCTGTAATAAGAAATATATATATATAAGGATATAGGAGATACATGTTGCATATTCTTCCTTCATTATCATAAAAGTTGCACGAACAAAAGAGGAAAACAAAAATAAGCCCAACAACAGTATGTGAAGGACAGACAAATACAAATACAAAACAAAACAAAAAAGAAGAAAAAAGAAGAAAAAAAAAAGATATAAAGACAAAACGAAGGACACTCTCTTACATTAACAAATAAGAAATATATCTTTTTTAATGGATTTCTATATTTCATTTTTTTTTTTCGTTATCTGAATAGGTAATATGATACACTCAAGATGCAAGCTGCAACATCACCACAAGAAAAAGCCCGAAAAAGGCAGAGCTAATTATTCTATTAAGTTAATGTATGGGAGTCATTTCATAACAAATTCGTGATTTTGCATATTTAGTAGGTGTGCGTGTTTTTCAGTTTTGTATCTTATATTCAACTCTGTCAAGAACGTTTGGATATTTGATCTGTTGTTAATTCTGCATATGTATATAAAGAATTTTCCAATTGTTTGCCTTTTAATTAAGTGTAGTTAGCAGGTGGTTTCAACTGTCCGGGCGTAGTTTTACCAGGGGGTGGGGGTTGTCATTGAAGAGAGCACTTGTTTTCTTTCTTATTTATTTATTTATTTATTTATTTATTTATTTTTTACCTGGTCGTGCCTGGAGGAGGGGGACCCAGTGTTGGGTGAACACCTGTAAGGTGAGATAAGCACCGTTGGGATGTTCCGCCAGCTTCAGTGATGCTTCCTTGGATACCTCATGGAACTTTCCAAAACGTTTCCACAGGAACCTGTTTCATTAAAAATAGATAAATAAATAAATTGAAGAAAAAAATAAAATAAAAGCATGTACTCATCAGTGCTGTCATCTTTCTTCTTCTTCTTTTCTTTTTTAATTTCTTTCTTTCCTTCATATTATTATCCCTATCTGTTAATATTATTATTCCCGACATGCACCCCTCCCTCCTCCGTCCCGAAAACGGAGTATGACTGCCTACATGGCGGGGGTAAAAACAGTTACGTAAAAGCCCCACTCGTGTGTACGAGTGACTGTGGGAGTCGCAGCCCACGGACGAACGAACGAACGAACAAATGAAGGAAGAAGAAGAAGAAGATGATGATAATGATGATTTTGTTATTATCTTTATCATTATTACCATCACCACTACTACATCTACCACCACCACCACCACCACCACCTACTCTTCTACTACTACTACTACTACAATAGAAGATAGATTCGTATGATTGATTAGTCTAATCAGTTTGTCGATCTGGGTCTGTGATTTAGTGAACACAATCATCTCCACATCTCCCAACCCATGGCCTGACCATCCTGTTCGCCCGTCCATTCATGCTGTCGGTCAGCTTAGATCACCAGGTACAGCAGTGCAGCAGTGACAGCAATGAGAACAATAATGATACGTGAGTAGGTTTGGCGATGATGATGACGATGATAACGACGACCAACGACGACCAACGATGATGATCACCACTGTGATGATGATGATGATGATGATGATGATGATGATGATAGTGAGAACAATAATGGTAAGTGAATACATTTGTTGATGATGATAATGCTGCTGCTGTTGCTGCTGATAATGATGGTAAATTTTACGATGGTGAGAACAATTATGAAAAAGTGAGTAGGTTTGTTGATGATGATATGACGACCGACGATGCTGATGCTCATGCTCATGCTGATGATGATGATGCTGGTCATGATTACGATGGTGTGAACAATGATGATAGTGAGTAGGTTCAGTGATGACGATGGTGGTGATGATGATGATGATGATGATGATTACGAAGGTGAGAACAATAATGATCAGTGAGTAGGTTTGGTGATGATGATGATGACAACGACGACGACGACGATGATGACGATCATGGTGGTGGTGGTGGTGGTAGTAATGATTACGATGGTGAGAAATAATCATAATGATAAATGAGTAGTTTTGGTGATGATGATGATGATTACGATGGTGAGAAATAATCATAATGATAAATGAGTAGGTTTGGTGATGATGATGATGATGATGATGATGATGATGATTACGATGGTGTGAACAATAATGATAGTGAGTAGGTCTGGTGATGATGATGATGATGATGATGATGATGATGATGATGATGATGTGAACAATAATGATAGTGACTAGGTTTGGTGATGATGATGATGATGATGATGATGATGATGATGATGATGATGATTACGATGGTGTGAACAATAATGATAGTGAGTAGGTTTGGTGATGATGATGATGACGATTGACGATGCTGCTGCTGCTGCTGCTGATGATGATGGTCATAGCTACGATGATGAAAACAATGATGATAAGTGAGTGGGTTTCGTGGTGGTGGTAGTGGTGATGATGATGATGATGATGATGATGATGATTCTGCAGCTACTGCTTCTGATGACGATGATGATTGTAATGATTGCGATGGTGAGAACAATAATCACAAGCGAGTAGGTTTGGTGATGATGATAATAGTTATGATGGTAATGGTCACAATGTTGAGAACAATAATGACAACTGAGTGGGTTTGGTGATGATGATAATGATGACTGACGATGGTGATGATCATTATGCTGCTGCTGCTGTTTATGCTGCTGTTTATGCTGCTGTTTATGATGCTGATGCGGTGCGGGGAACTGAGCAAGGTCAACTCAACAGCAGGAAGAGACCCAACAACTACATCATTTCCCTCCTTCAACAACTGCATAACAACTTCATCAGTTCCTTCTTTCAAGAACTACATCATTTCCTTTTCTTCAACAACTACATGCCAACTACATCATTTCCTTCCTTCAACAACTACATCATTTCCCTCCTTCAACAACTACATCATTTCCTTTTCTTCAACAACTACATGCCAACTACATCATTTCCTTCCTTCAACAACTACATAACAACTACATCATTTCCTTCCTTCAACAACTACATGCCAACTACATCATTTCCTTCCTTCAACAACTACATAACAACTACATCATTTCCTCCCTTCAATAACTACATCATTTCCTTCCTTCAACAACTACATGCCAGCTACATCATTTCCTTCCTTCAACAACTACATCATTTCCTTCCTTCAACAACTACATGCCAACTACATCATTTCCTTCCTTCATCAACTACATAACAACTACATCATTTCCTTCCTTCAACAACTACATGCCAACTAGATAATTTCCTTCCTTCATCAACTACATAACAACTACATAATTTCCTTCCTTCAACAACTACATGAAAACTACACCATCTCCTTCCTTCATCAACTACATAACAACTACATAATTTCCTTCCTTCAACAACTACCTGATAACTACACCATCTCCTTCCTTCATCAGCTACATAACAACTACATAATTTCCTTCCTTCAACAACTACCTGATAACTACACCATCTCCTTCCTTCATCAGCTACATAACAACTACATAATTTCCTTCCTTCAACAACTACCTGATAACTACACCATCTCCTTCCTTCATCAGCTACATAACAACTACATAATTTCCTTCCTTCAACAACTACCTGATAACTACACCATTTCCTCCCTTCAATAACTACATCATTTCCTTCCTTCAACAACTTCATGACAACTACATCATTTCCTTCCTTCAACAACTGCGCGTTCGTGATACTATTCCGCGGTCGAAGATTGGTATCATTCTGACGTTTCCTTTTTCTCCCTCGGGGTGAAGTAATAACGTTGATAACATCGATTCTTTGCGGGGAGCGTTGGATCTCTCTGTCTCTGTCTCTGTCCTTCTGTCTGGTCTGGTCAGTCTGTCAGTAAGTGAGTGTGTCTGTTTGTTTGTCTGTCTGTTTGTATCTCTATCTATTTATCTGTCTGCTTGTCTTTCTGTCTACCTATCTATCTATCTAGTCTGTCTGTCTGTCTGTTTGCATCTCTCTATCTATCTGCCTATCTATCTATCTATCTATCTATCTGTATGTCTATCTATTTATTTATCTATCTATCTGCCTATCTATCTATCTGTCTGTCTGTCTGTCCGTCTGTCTGTCTGCCTCTCTGTCTCTCCATCTATCTATCTATTTATCTGTCTGTCTATCTATCTATCTGTATGTCTATCTATTTATTTATCTATCTATCTGTTTCATGGAGCGCCCAACCAGCAATCAAGTGTCCATGGGTTCGACTCTCACACGCTGTGTGTATGTGTGTGTGTGTGTGTGTGTGCGCGCGCGCGCGCGCGTGTGTGTGTGTGTGTGAACACACGCAAACGTAAGTATGTGTGGTTTGAGTTATTTGACATCCTGAACGTTGCTAGTGTGCCTAAAGACAGGGTTTGTTTGTTTTTTTGAAACAGTCGGTGTGAAATCGAAAGCAACGAAATGTAACTTCCAAATACAAAACAACAATTACTACAACAACAACGACAACGACGATGACGACGACGATGATAAAGATGATGGTGATGAAAACTCAGCCGCCGGCAGATGATAACGATGATGATGAAGAAGAAAATGGTCACAAAATTGATGACGACGATATGTCTTACTGAGAACCCCTCTCAGCTGTGTAGCGACGTCATCACAAGGGGAGTGAATCGTCAATCAAGACACCTCAACAGCACGGCGGGGTTCATTTATAAGCGATCCTAATTTAACAGCAGTTAAGTTTGTTTAGCCTTGAAACCCCTTCAGTCCCAAGGGAAAAAATACAATAGAAAGTGGTGTTTCAAGTCACAAAACAATATCCAAAACAAAAAGCCTAAAAAAAAACCCAACAAAAAACAACAACAACAACAACAAAAAACAAACAAACAAAAAAAAACAACAACCAAAAAACAACTGAGAAAAATTATCTGGAGATATATACCACCCTAGGTAAACTGTGTGAATTTTAGGCCTTTCAGAGTTATTTCCCTTCTTCTGATGACGTCATCGATGACGTCACTATGCACGTAAGTGATACGTATCAGGCACTCAAGGTAAGACTTTTTCTAAACGTCAATACGCTAATCCCATAGACTTTTAGGATAAATTCTTAAAACCCTAAAAATAAAAAAATAAAAAACAAACAAACAAAAAAACCTACTAACAAACAAACAAACCAAAAAAAAAACTTAGATCTGTTGGAAAAAAAAAAAGAAATCGCTCATCATGCTCTAACCATACCCCCCACCCCCCCACCCCCGCCCCTCCCCCCCAACCCCCCACCCTTTGCCACACATCAGCAAAGGTATCCTTAAAAAAAAAAATTAAAAAAAATTTTTTTTAAGCCTTCAGCAAGAAGAATCTGTTTGGGTTTTGCGTTCACCTGATGTGACTGACCACCACTCCACCTCACCCCTCCACCCCAACCCTCGCCCCCTCCTCCGCCCCCCTGGCCTTCCTCCTTTTCCCCACCCCCACCCCCTTGGCGGGGGGTGGAGGGGAAGGTGACCATGAACCCGATTCTGCACGATCTTTCTTCACAGTTTGAACTGTACAAACAGTACAGTGGCAGCTCTCTCATAAACAAGGTACACAACTTCAAGTCAATGCTGCTCACGCCAACGATTCAGCTAGCACACAGGTATTTAAATAAATAAAAGGCACATTGAAACAAACTCAGACACTTCCTCAAAAACAGGAAGTGCGGGGCTTGTATGTCCTTACATCGATCAACTTGACATGTTCCAATGTACACTTTTATTTATTCACCTGTGTGCTTACGTCAGCAGTATTGACTTGAAGTTGTGTAGGCTACCTTGTTTGTTGAGAGAGCTGACACTCGGTACTATTAAATTTCTTCACAATTGTTCCCTTCTGTTGGCTGCCTTAGGGAGAAGAAGGCATGGTGGGGCAGGGAGGAAGGGGTGGGGGGAGAGGGGGGAGCAGGGGAAGGAGAGGTTTAGTGAGGATAGGGGAAGGGAGGCGGATGTGGTTGGTGGTCAGGGAACGAAAGGCATGTGGCAGCAGTCTCCGATGTGAGCAGATAACTCAGTGTTGCTGCCCTCAAC
>NC_134886.1:44791353-44823853 GCF_041734735.1 Babylonia areolata
GTGTGTGTGTGTGTGTGTGTGTGTGTGTGTGTGTGTGTAGTCACATTTTGGTGTGTGTATGTAACATAGATATGATGTATTATGTTAACAAAAGCGTTTTTGTAAAGCACCTAGAGCAGATTTCTGGATAGTGTGCTATATAAGTATCCATTATTATATATATATATATATAGGACTAAAATCCGGAACTGGGCTTGGTTGTGTTGGCGATGTTTGCAGCGCTATTTTTCTGTTTTTTTGTTTGTTTGTTTGATTGTTTGTTTTGTTTTTGTTTGTTTGTCTGTTTGTTTTTGTTTTGTTTTTCTTTTTACTTAAGTTTTACCTAGAGTCTACGGATTTATGTGGATAACATGAACACTCTTTAAGCTCTTTAACCGCACTAAGTTTGCTTTTTTTTCTTTTCTTTTTTCTTTTTTTGCTTTTTTTTTGTGTGTGCTTTTTTAAGATTTGTCCTAACGTCTATGGAACTGGACATTCCTTGCAGCACTGGGTTGACTTTGCTTCTTTTAAGAACTGCTGTAAGACTATTCGATCGGACTGTCTGCGTTCCATGAGCCGATCTTGGTAACGCTATGTTTAGTTTGATTTGAATTGAGCTAAAAATCGTCTCAAGTCGATGGAAATTTTAGCGTAGACTCAGCAAACCTCTACACGCTACGCAAACTTAGTGCAGCTAATACACTTCTTTCATGACTGAATGTAAGCCCAGACCCCAGATTGGGTGACCCTCACACCAACCTCACACTCCCCCCATCCGACATCCTCCCTCTCTCTCCCCACCACAAAGAAGAAGAAGAAGAAGAAGACGAAGAAGAAAACAGTAGCCTGAACAAAAGATCGAACCCGGAAGTTTCCAGAAATAGAGGGAAAAAACGAAAACAACAAACAAACAAACAAACAAACAAAAAACCCCACTTGGCTGGGGTCACAATGTGTTGTCTCCATGCGATTGAGAACGCCGATAGACTTACGTTTATTGCTCTCTCTCTCTCTCTCTCTCTCTCTCTCTCTCTCTCTCTCTCTCTCTCTCTCTCTCTTTCTCTGTCTGTCTGTCTGTCTGTCTCTGTCTTTTCCTCTATCTCTTTCTCTGTCTTCCCCTCTCTTCCGATTTTTGTCACAAACTAAATGCCTATATCTCCAACATCCATGTGTTTATGACTTTGTCGGTTAAACGGTACATGAAGTAGCGGATTTTTGTTGCTAACTAACTAACTAACTAACTAACCAAATGATATGTAATACTATATCTATTTTCAATGATCAATGAATAAATACCGTGGCGTATACAGTAGATTGGAAGAAGAAAGAAGGAAAGAACGACAGACAGACTGATAGATAGATAAACAATGAGACTGACAGAGAAACAGACAGCAAGATATTCAGACAGGCAGGCAGATAAACAGACATGTAAATACGTCAATACGTAAATACGTATCAGTGAAGGAGAGCAAGGAAATAAAAGTACGAACGGAGGGGACAAAAGCAAAAGAAATGAAAATGTAATACACACGGAAAGATTCGACTTCAACATGTTGTCTTTGCTACCCTTGAGAGGATATTCTGTTGGGGTACTTCAAGGCCGATGATAAATAATCCGGTAGGTGAACTGTTGAACACGTCCTAGATAGCTATAGTTAGCTGGCTAGATAGATAGAGACGGAGACAGAAAGACGGACAGACAGACAGAGAGACAGAGACAGAGAAATAGACAGAGAGACACAGAGAGAGATGTGGACAAGCAAATAATCATATTTCATGATAAATATACAAACACATGCTCGATTTCTCACTGATGGAGTGGGGAAGGGGTGTAAAAATAGAAGAAAAAACAGACAGACAGACAGACAGACACAGACAGACAGACACAGAGACAAAGAGACATGAACAGAAAAACCCCCAGAGACTACGAAGACAGAGAAGGATATCAACGAAATCCCCCAAATCATTAACACTAACATTAACAAGCAAAACCTATATGCAAAAAAAGACACAAGCTTATTAATTAAAAAAAAGATCACTGACTGTGATAGTTTTCTAAGGGTGTCGTGTTCACTGTCGATGTATTCGCTCAGGCTGTCGAGCAGAGTGGCTTCCATGGCTGCCATGTCCACAATTTTCTGGGTGGAGGTGAACATATCCCCCCCAGCCCCAGGCGGCGGGGTGATGATGACAACAGTCAGGACACCCACCAAAGTCATAGGCAGCAGCGGCAGGGGTGCGGCCAGGATGTGACGACACATTGTGAAGACACAGCCAGCTCCACGGCTACACTCCACTTCTCGAAGAGTAAGGATGTTGGGGTCGAGTCGGTGGTCAGCGTCAACCTGGCTGGATTCCTGTGAGCCTGAAATGAATGTGAAAGCATTTCAGATACAATAAGCACGCTTTCCAGACATTTTATTTTCATTAAAAAAACCCAACTGTTTTGGTTAAAGGTTCTTCTTTTTCTTCTTCTTCTTTGTTCGTGTGCTGCAACTCCCACGTTCACTCGTATGTACACGAGTGGGCTTTTACGTGTATGACTGACTTTACCCTGCCATGTAGGCAGCCATACTCCATTTTCGAGGGGGTGTGTGTGTGCATGCTGAGTATGTTCTTGTTTCCATAACCCACCGAACGCTGACATGAATTGCAGGATCTTTAACGTGCGTATTTGATCTTCTGCTTGCGTATATACACGAAGGGGGTTCAGGCACATACGTTGACCTGGGGTATGGGAAAAATCTCCACCCTTTACCCACTAGGTGCCGTTACCGAGATTCGAACCCGGGACCCTCAGATTGAAAATCCAAGGCTTTAACTACTCAGCTATTGCGCCTATCGGTTTAAAGTTCAAGGCTTTGGAAGTCTGCTGTATTCGGGTTTGACTGTTGATAAACTGATCTGTGGACCTTAAAAAAGATTCACGTTAAAGGTCTCGTTGCCTTACGACCATAGATGCAGTTGAATTCATATACATTCATATGAATTAATAACCTAAGCGTAGCTTTCGAATGATTCTTACTCTAAACATGCTATAGATGCCGAACATTTTGAATGTATTGATGTCTAATGTTCAAGGCATCTAACTTCTTCCCTTGAACGATCTTTGTGAAGAAATGGCAAATGATCGAGTGGTAATACGCCGACCCGACTAGGAAACCAGTGTTCATGGGGTCTAGTTTTGATTTGCGGACCACAGTGAAATGAGGCGACTGGAGCTGTTTAGAACCATCAGACAGTCTGTGAGGAGAGGATGTTTCTGACATGCATACACAAGGGAGTTAAAAAGTAGCAATTAAATAACACGAAGAAAAAAATCTTTTTAAAACATCATCACCGGCAGAAATAAATAAATCAATAGACAAAATAAGACATCACCGATGAGAACACCATTGATAACAACAACACACAGAGACACAGACAGACAGACAGACAGACAGACAGACAGACACACACACACACACACACACACACACACACACACGGTTATGCACGAATACCCAACGCATATCCTCACACACACACACACACACACACACACACACACACACACACACGCACGCACACACACACACATGGGCAATTTAAAACATGTCTACTGTTTATTGGCGACGACTAATCGGTAGAGGGTTAAATAAAATACGTAAATAAATCAATAAAAACAACAACAAATAAATGAATAGACAAATGAATACACAAACATATTATCAAACAACAACAAATAATCGCATCAACTCTTTCCATACGAACGGCGAAAGAGACCACGTTAACAGCGTTTCATCCCAATGACGATCATCAAAATATTGCAAGCGGAACACTCTTATACTGAAGAGGTGAATGTTGACAAAGAATACCACAGTTCCGACGACGGAAGCTAAAGACTGGGTCATTCAGACACCCACTGGACATACGAGGAGTCTGTGTAGAGGAGAAGAGAGGACTGGCCATACTGAGTGAGTTAAAACAAGCAAATAAACACAAACTAACCAGTCAGCCAAAACTAAAATGCAGTTGTTGCATTTTTGTGTTTTTTTTAACATTTTTTTTTTTTAAGAACAGAAGGGTTATTTAGTTAACTGCGCTTACTGTTTTGTTGGGAGAATTATTAAAAATCGACATACAAGAAAGCAAACAAGCAAGTTAGTAAGTAAGCAAGCAAGCAAGCACGACATAGAATGCAAAGCACATAAGAATAACGCAGAAAATAAAACTTAGCAGTAAACAAAGCCAACGAACCAATACTTCCTTCTCTCACCTGTCTGAGGGAGCGACTGTGTGTGTGTACACACTCGCCTATCGTCTGTCACAGGTGATTGCCAGTCGGCACAGGTACACATAACTGCGCCCCTGTCGTACCTCCACCCTCACCCCCCACGCCCACCCCCAACCCCCCGCCTTCTTCCTTCTCACCTGCACACTTCTTCTTCTTCCCCTTTCGGTGATTCTCCTACACCCTTCCTCCTCTCACTCCCTGCAATCCATGATCACAGTACCTTCGAACCCAAATAGCCCACCCACCCCCACTCCTCGGGTAGACATTGCGGTGACGGCCGCAAGTTGTCGTTCCTGGTCCTAAACTCCACAACCTCACCGGTCTCTCTCTCTCTCCATTGTCCAACCGTGACGGTGAAGCCAAACTGTTTTTGACGTTGTTCTATTTTTAGCGCAAAGGTTCTCTTGGACAATTGCCAGCCCTGGAGGTTTCAGAGGGATTGAAGTGTATGCGGTTTCCAAGAATGAATAAGAACGAACGAATACTTTACAGGCAGAGTGTAAGTGGTGTGTAGGTATCTAAGCCATAAATAAAATGTGTGTGTGTGTGTGTGTGTGTGTGTGTGTGTGTGTGTGTGTGTGTGTTATTGTTGCTGTTGTTGTTACTATTAATCGATTTTACGTCTGTTCACTAAGAGATTTAAAAAAAAAAAAAAAAAAAAGACGGGGGGTGGGGAGGAGGGGGGCGGCTACGGGAAAAGAGAGGGATGGAAAAAGCTAGGGTAGAAATATAGTGGAATCAACTGAATATTGGAAATGTGACCTGTGTGTATATACTCTCTGTCTCTCTCTGTCTCACTCTCTGTCTCTCTCTGTCTCTGTCTCTCTCCCTCTCTGTGTCCTTGCCGGTCAGATATGTCTCACAGGCATCGGCTTATCGCTTTCACACAGATCATCTGATGTGGCGACAGTCACCATTTGAATTCCGTAACATCTCACCTTCGTGTGTGTGTGTGTGTGTGTGTGTGTGTGTGTGTGTGTGTGTGTGTGTGTGTGTGTGTGTGTGTGTGTGTTATTTCAGCTAGCGTATGTCTATCAGCACGAAGATCATATTCAGCTCAGGGCGATGAACAACGGGCCCCACACCCACCCACCGCCCCGTCCCTCAATCTCTCCACCCTACACACACGCGAACTCACGTATGCACATACACACAATACTGATACAGTCAGCTACATGTGTAAATACGAACCTGTGCATTCTGGACAAATACAATGATTTACACACGAATATTTCAAAGTACACATCGCGTTACAACTCCCACATCTCATAACTTAGTTTGACTGGTTTTATTATTTGTTGTTGTGTCTAAAAACCTTCGTATATTGTTTTTATGACAAAATCTTAATAAATACAGTTCTGATTCTGATTCTGATTCACACACACACACACACACACACACACACACACACACACACACACACATGCGCGCACATGCACGCACGCACGCATGCGTGCACATGAAAGCACACACACACACACACACACACACACACACACACACACACACACAGAGTTTGAAGAAAAACACACCGGTAACTCGGAGTTACATAAAAACATAAAGAAAATGTATGGTTTCATGGGAAAACATTACCATAATGATTTTCATAAGAGGCAAATCATTTCTCTAATCTGCAGATGGAAAATGAATTGTTTTAGGACAAAATATGTCAGTAATGTTTCTTGCATCTGTGGTGCTCACATAACAGCCGATCATATACCAACTTGCGATATGTTAAAGTCTCAAATCCCTGAACTGAAATCATCTTCAGTGTTGACGATCTTCAGCAGTCCATTGCTAATGTATGACTTTTTCAACTCCTTGTTAAATAGTCCAATTGGTTCGCTGTTATAGTTGTTAGTTTTTCATTAGAAATATGTTATAATTATTGTTATGTTTTTTGTTTATTTTTTAAACAAAACTTAAATCAATAATTTTCACACACACACACACACGCACACACACACACACACACACACACACACACACACACACACACACACACACACACACTCTTTCACGTACTCGTATGCGTACACAGTAATCTCCCCTCCCCCTCCTCCCACTCGATTTTTTTCCTTCCCTCGTCTAATATCACTTAGAGTGAAAAGACGTTACACTAAAGAACGAACGAACAACACACCGTGGCACACGAAGTTGCGGTATATGAAAGATACTGATCCTTGTGCCATATGCGATGACACGATCACAGTCACGACGCCCTATGGAAAGTATTTCTCAGTGTTTTGCCTCAAGAACTGGTGGACCTGAAATAACACAGCTTCGCAGCTCAGCCTCAAACTCACCTTTAAAAACAATAAGATAACATAGAATAATGCGTTTCTTGAACTCTCTGTATCTCTCTTGCTCTGTCCCTCGCCATCTTCTCTCTCCCTCTCACACAGTGCCAGAGAGTGTGGGCAAATACAACTAACTATATCATAGATCCATAGGCTTTCTTAAACAGTCAAACCAACCAACCAACCGGAAAAAAAACAAAACAAGAAAAGGTTCAAACAAACGCATTGTGTTCATCTCATCAGTCATGACCCATTCTGATTCCCCGTGTCTGTTTCCATTCACTTTTTCTCTCTTTCATAGTTGTAATCTAGGTATACTTGTCTACTGCTTGCACATGCTTCCCAGCGCCACTGAGTTTAAGTCAATCACTTCCGCATTTCATAAACAAGTAAAATTGGGATCACCCATCTCTCAATATCCAGAGTCATTCCCCTTTGATTAGTTACTTCCCCTGCACTGAACGTTGACAGTACCCGCTGAATACCGCTGGGAACCCGAACCAGGACCTTTGAGTTCACGTGTATGACTGAATAACAATGATTTATAAATGCGTACACTGTTTTACAAACTGGCAATCAGGACATAGCGGGGGATGTAAGCAATATTTCACTGCACTTTGGAGTGAAAGATCGAGCATCTGCACATAGACACGTTTAATTATTATCACAGCATTTCCGCCTTCACTGAAATTTTGTGCAAGAAATGTCTTCTTTTCAATTGTTCTGTTTCTTTTTCTTTTCTTCCTTCACTGTTGTGTGCGTGAGTGTGTGTGTGTGTGTGTGTGTGATCTCATTCCATTCCCTTTTCTGTTTTTCAAGCAAAACCTTTTTTTCTTCCTTTCTCCGCAGTCTGTGATGTACTATAATTATGTAATTTTGCTCTGGTGATTAGGTTGTGAACATTGCAAAGCGTGGGATTAACACTGGTTGTCCATTCTGCAGAGTTTCGCGTAGGCCTGTTTGTCAATGAATGTTTCTGTCATTTGGCCTTTGTATGTATTTTTGTGTAGCCTTGAAGTAATCCGGCTCAGCAGAGACTTGATTTAGTCTTATAGGTGGCTTAATGGTTCAAGTAATGTCACGAACTGTTTGGATTTTTTTGTTCATGTGACTGTTATTTTCAACACGGTTGAATGTTATTTAGTTGTGCAGTCCTGATATTTTGGCCCTCTGCGGTCAGTTAACTGGACTGTAAGAAACAATTTCTGATAATAAATCCGTGTTTTGTTTTCAAATTGTTTAGATACCTGAATTTGTCCTCTACAGTCAGCTGTTATGAAGGAAAACAAATGTTTCAGACTCGTTGATTCTGTTTCCATTTATACCATTAATCAGTTTACCTCCCCAATTCATTTCGACTTTGTCCATCTGGTCTGCATACCATTAATCAGTTTACCTCCCCAATTCATTTCGACTTTGTCCATCTGGTCTGCATACCATTAATCAGTTTACCTCCCCAATTCATTTCCACTTTGTCCATCTGGTCTGCATACCATTAATCAGTTTACCTCCCCAATTCATTTCGACTTTGTCCATCTGGTCTGCATACCATTAATCAGTTTACCTCCCCAATTCATTTCCACTTTGTCCATCTGGTCTGCATACCATTAATCAGTTTACCTCCCCAATTCATTTCGACTTTGTCCATCTGGTCTGCATACCATTAATCAGTTTACCTCCCCAATTCATTTCCACTTTGTCCATCTGGTCTGCATACCATTAATCAGTTTACCTCCCCAATTCATTTCCACTTTGTCCATCTGGTCTGCATACCATTAATCAGTTTACCTCCCCAATTCATTTCCACTTTGTCCATCTGGTCTGCATACCATTAATCAGTTTACCTCCCCAATTCATTTCCACTTTGTCCATCTGGTCTGCATACCATTAATCAGTTTACCTCCCCAATTCATTTCCACTTTGTCCATCTGGTCTGCATACCATTAATCAGTTTACCTCCCCAATTCATTCCGACTTTGTCCATCTGGTCTGCATACCATTAATCAGTTTACCTCCCCAATTCATTTCCACTTTGTCGATCTGGTCTGCTACCATTTGACACTTACCGTTCAAAGTTTTGTGCCTTGGATTATCTGGATGAATTTCTTATGTTTATAAATCTACGGTTATTGCTTTCAAAACTTCTATAATAATGCTGTGTGATGTCATTGAATGGAGTATAATAATAAATGATTATTATATTCATATAGCGCTGAATCTTGTGCAGAGACAAATCAAAGCGCTTTCGCACCAGTCATTCACACACATGCATAACTCTAAAACTGGAAAAACTGAAGACAAGGAAGAGGCAGGGAAGGGAGGCTATTTTGGAAAGAGGTGGGTTTTAAGACCAGACTTGAAAGAGCTGAGTGCGGAGACCCGACGAAGAGAAAGAGGAAGTTCATTCCAGTTGCAAGGTCCCGAAACAGGAAGAACGGCGGGCAACAGTCGAGTGTTTGAATCTGGGTATGCGTAAACAGAGCTAGTGGATCCGAAGCCGATCGTAGACAGCGAGATGGAGTGTGGTATGTGTGGGAGTTACGAGATGGTGATGGAATGGGACCCATGGGTGGGGTGGTAAAATGAGGATCGAGGTGGTGGCTGGGTGTGGAGGAGAAGATGGAATGTGGCAATGAAAAAGGACTGATCGATTCTTTTGTTTTTGTTTCGTTTTGTATATTATCCTCTGTATCAGTGTATGTTCTCAGTAACAAGCAATAAGTGGTCTACAAGTGTGCTGTATTAATGTTTATCATCATCAGCAGCATCATTATCATTATTAGGCAGTGTGCTGTTTCATTATTATTATTGTTACAAACATTACGGTAACTATCTGATTTTGCATCTCAGTAAGGATGGAAACACTCGAATGTGTAAGCTAGAAGTGTTTCACTATTATTATTATTATCATGTAGTATTAGTGTTTTGTAGCCAAGTGATCAGCTGGCTACTAACCGTAGTTCAACTCACAGCACATGCCGTAAAGCAGACGACAGTGTCACTGCGGTGACGGTGTCCAACCATTGACATGAGGAGGTAACTCTTGTGGCGCAATGCTATTGAAATTCGAATTTGAACTGTAAGCTGTTACGCGCCAGCCGGTCATTTTTGCCGAGGTGCCGCTCTCAAGCTCACATCGAGCGTGTCGCACAGAGTCAGCAGCCTGATATTCTACTGCATTGTCTCTTCTTCTTATCTTCTCATGACTATTGTAAAGAAAACAATAGAAAAACCCTATTGTGACTGGCCTCTACATGTTCCTGGCCTGTGCGTGGATCTTTACTATCCATTCAGTTTCTGTTCAGTAATTCAGTTCTTTTGTACTGTCCCCTTTTTATAATATATACCACTCGGTTCTAAATAACACGGTTAAAATTTTATCAACATTACTGTGATCATTGTCATTATTACTAGGCAAGCAGGTCCAAGAGCACACAAGCTGAAGGCTTGTCAAACCAACTGTTCCAGACAACTACATACTGCACCTGGACAATAAAGTCAACCACAAACAAACACACTCAGTCATAATTACCACATGACAACTTTCATAGCTTTTTTCTTTATATTTATTGTTGTAAAATCACACATTCTCCGGGAAGAAAAAAAAACCTACATTGCACATGATCAACTACCAGCATAAATAATATGCAAAAACAGTGAGTATATAGCCCGTTGAAATGCATAAGGAAAAACTGCAAAGAACTGTTAAAAGGTAATACTGACATAATACAAATGACAAGAGTGAGTTATTTCAGATCTCACACACACACACACACTTGCATGCACACGTCAGTAACACACATGCAAGCACGTGCACGCACACATACACACACACATACATGCACACAAACATTTTGTGAAACTATTATTAAGTATTTACAGCAGACTTTTAAAAGTTCAAGTCGAAATCGCAAGTGGTTAAAAAGTGACTAGGATGCTTGCTAACAATAAACTGAATTCATATGAATGTCTAAACCAATGCACTTGAGTAAATCCAGCATGTCAGAAACTTCAAAAAAAGAAATTAAATTGAAATCTGATCATAAAAAGGCATCACTGTTCAGTTAAAAACAAAACAAAAAAAGGTGCAATGCTATCCCCCCAACCTCACACCCCTTCCCCCCCCCCCCCCTTCCCAACCGTCTCCTTTCACCAACAACAGACACAGACAATCTCTCTATTATCTCTGCAAGTATATATTCATAAATGCAGGCGTGTTTTGACTCATATATACACACATGGTTGAAATGTCGGGATGAAAGACATTTTATTTACTCCAACTAAGCAACATAAAAGCATAATTATGTTTCAAAGAAAGGACCATAAGTTTTATCATTGACATAAAACATGCTCTTTATTTTTTTTCTCTTCCTGTTGTTGGTTGAAGACTGAAAACTGACATAGCCACAAATCATGGATTGTGCTGGTATAAACAGGATGCAATGAATATTGGAAACAAATAAATACATATTGGAAAAAAAAATTACAGTGAACTTGGTTTCTGATAAACAACAACAACAACAAAAAAAACAACCCACAAAACATATTATGAAAAGCTCTTCATTCCTCAAGGAAAGCTCTTCTTTTTCTCTTTCGCTGCTTTTGGCTGATTGTCACACACTGTGGAGTTTTGGGATGCTGCAAATGACACCAACCAGCATCCTGGCAGCAAAACAGATTGGATGCTTTCAGTTTGGTGAATGTAAACACACAGTTCTGGCTGACTGACTCATTCTTTTCAGTATAGTTTAGTTTTGCTGCCCCATGTGTGCTCAGAAACTGTTCCCCCAAATCCTGATTTCCATCGCAGCGACTGAGGCATCCAAAAGACCACAGCCACAAACAACTTGACCTTAAGGGCAGATTACCAATAGGTTGTTCAACTCACCACCTACCTGAGGTGTCCATCTAACGAAATCCTCCTGCCATTCAGCCATAACCAAGTCTGTATTGTCACAGTCCTGGAGTAAAACTGTCCACAAGGAGTTATCAATATTAATGGGAGTGCAGTATATTCAGTGTGCAGTGCAACACGTACTGCACATGTGACCCAACAATGCAGTGTGAGAACCTGCAGGCAGTTTGCAACCGTCTTGGTTGCAAACATACCATCTCCTCTAGCTGAGAAGGTGGGAGATATGTAATGTATGTAACATGAAAGATTGATGGAATAATTTTAAAATAATACAGGAAAAATGAACACGTGTGCTAATAATGGCTGCTACTTATGATACATGATTGAACACGTGAGCATGAGATAAGGAAGGATGACAACATGGCCATGTTCTTTGAATAGTGGACCCCACTAATTGTGAACATCTGTCTCCCTGGATTTCACCATGTGACAGGATTCCATTATATATATATATATATATATATATATATATATATATATATATATATATATATATATATATAGTTGATAGATATCTACATCACAGAATACATAGGAAGTGTATACACCATACACAAATGCAATATCAAGACAAAATGAAACAAGATTTCAACTCTCATTCCCTCACTGTTCAAACAAAAGGACAAAAGAAATTATACACCATTGTTTTCGTCAAGTTCTTGCATTTGATAAGCATGTGGTCAATGGGAGGGTGTGGGCGGTGAGAAAGGCAGATTCACTTCAAGGCATCAAATTAAGACTCACTTGTTTCATATTCAACAGGGACTGTACCTGAGCTGCCATAACTCTTCTTTTTTTTTGCTGAATTAAGTATAAAAATAGGGATGCGCTATGTTTCAAAAGGTTTCAGTCAATGGCAGTATTCCATGACTGAAGACACAAAATGAACTTTTCTTTTCTCTCAGCTGCAACTTGATTTTGAACTCAGGTGAAAAAATAAACACACACACAAACAAAAAACAAAAAGTATTTGACTGATAAACACTCAGAAAGGATTAACACTTGTACAACACCAAATTCTACAAAACTTTGCACAGGAATCTTGCCCTTGTCACATAAACAACAGAAAAAAAAAGAAAAAAAAAGAGGATTCAGAAACAATGAATGCGAAGGCTTTGATCACTCATATTACACCCCTTCTGATGTTAATTCAAAAAATCTACATTTATAGACAAAGAGACAAGACACTGATAGTCGACAGTTTTCAAACGCAACAACAGAGAGCCGTTTGACTGACAGGACTGGGGAGGAGAGAGCTGCCTCAATCACAGCCTGAAGCTCAACACTGTAGTACCTGACAGAACAACACAAATAGACACAAATAACCTGAATTAAAATAATATAATCAGCACTACTTGAACGGTTCACATTCTACATGATGACACACCTTACCTCAGGCAGACACACAAACAACCTACCTCAAGTAGACAAAAATAGCCTGGTTCAAAATTAATATTACTTACTTTACATGACTTAAGAGCACACCCTTCCACAAGGTGATAACAACAACTTGAATTAAATAATTAATACTCCTTAAATTGATTGATGAACACATCCTACCAAAAATACAAACAACCTGGATTCAATAATCAATATTAATTACATTATAAGATTCATGAACAAACCTAACACATGTAGACACAAACAAGAGGAATTAAATAACTAACACAACTTTCCTTAAGATTCTAGAACACACCCTACAATAGGTAGACACAAACACACAAAAAAACTTAATTATATAATACTACTTACTACTTACAATAACTTACATGACAGAAGAAAACACTCTACCACAAGGAGATAACAACAACCCAAACTAAACACAGCCAGTTACCTTACATGATTAAATATGTAAATAACATACTTTCAATTAAGAACAGTTATGTTACATGAATATTGATTCTTAAGATATAAAACAGAGTGAAGTATTCTCAACAGCTCTTACAGTCTTAGGAGCAGCAGTGAAGAAAGGCATCCCATACAATAACTGCGATTACTTTGTGAAGCATCTGTGATGAAGTAATCCATACTGCTGACTCATCATACATGTATGTCATTAGCACCGAGATGAGAAAACATTGCAACTATGGCTTGTCGTTCGCATATTTCATACATATTTATGTTTCAACAGAAACTATAAAATGACTCACAAAATCAACAAACAACATGACAGCACGTCTCTATTCACTGTACTGAACATGATATTTGCACAATCTGTAATTCACCACAAAATGCTACATCTATTAAAAATAACAGCAATAAAACAAAACAAAAAAAGAAACAACAATGGATGTATCCAAATCAACTCTCACACACTAAACCAACCTGCTTCCCACCCAAACCCCTGTCCACACAAACCTAACTGCGAAAGATCACCTTGAAATCTATACAGTCTTTCTAACCTGCACCAATGATTTAGGTTGTCATTTTGCCACATATTTTTATTTCCTTCGTGTATCTGAACTCTTTTTCATGTAAAGGCATCACCAAAACAGAACCTTCTTGAAAAGAAAAAAAAAAAAAGGGGGAATATTGAAAGATGTGCACAATAATGAATTTGGTAAGTCATAAAAAATACCAATCAACCCATCTATCTGTCTATCTGCCTGTCTACTTGCCTGCCTATCTATCTATATATCTTACACACAGAGTGAAACAAAAAAAAACTTGATTTCTGAATGTTTTGACATCAAAGACACTATTAAACACTGTTAATTCAGGGACCGCTGCTAGTGAATGAAAACAAAAACCTGCCCTTAAACCCTTTTAATAAGTGAACAAAATGAATTATAACTGTTGACATGAACTCTTTTTAAGTGAATGAAACATTTTACTAATCAATGTTCTCACACTCAGTGGGCCATAAATGCCTGCCAAGCAAGACATCTTACTTATAAAAAGAACACTAAAGCAAGACACTTCACTGATCTAACATGTGCGCTACATGTATATCATTCTTTTCTATGCTTTGTTTACAACTGTATTTATATTTATACAACTGTTGTTAATCCTTTATGTGGTAAGAATGGTCTTACTTGCTCAGCAAAGTATTTGAATAACTTACTGTCAACCAGACCTCTTTCCTTATCTAATCCAAATATTACATTCTTAGGGGATTTTGTACCTAAGCCCTTGATACACTTCAGCGCATTAAAGGGTTTTTTTCCCTCTGTGTGTGTGTGTGTGTGTGTGTGTGTGCACGAGCGCAAATGTAGTTGCATGTACCTGTTAGTACTCAGGATGCATCACAACAGACCAAAGTGTATCTTCTAACTGCTAATAGTGGGAAGGGAAAAAGGCACATAGTTGGGGTCATAGATATCCTTCAAAGGGCACTGAAATGATTGGGTGGAATTTTCAAAGTTCACAATTTCCATCCACCCATCCCTCCTTCCTTTTTTTTTTTCTTTTTTTTTTTTAATCTTTTTTTTTTTTTTTTTTTTAACCTACCACAGCAAAACACGACTATCTAAAACAAAAACAAAACAAAACAAAATCCCGAATTTCAGAGATTCCATTTCCTGCACTTTACAGATTTGAAATGTGACAGTTACAATACAAAAGAGAAAAAAAGTCAAAATGTGGCTTTCATATGAACAAACTGCTGGTACAATGGCTTAGAGAGACAATTATTAATTAAGAAAAAAAAACAACAACAAAAAACAAAAAAAACCAACATCATCATCAACAACAGAATGACAGCAAATGGAAAATACCCCATCCATCCTTTGATTTAAAAAAACCAAACCAACCATAAAATCAAATAAAATAATAACAAATGGGGAAAAAAAACAAAAAACCAAAAAAAAAAACAAAAAACAAAAAAAAAAAACATCCATTCATCTGCAAGATACTATGGAAAAGTACCTTTTCCCTCTCCCTGCACAAGGAAGCAGTAATTAAAAAAACCCAAAAAACAACCAAAAAAAACATTAAATGACTAGACCTTATATTGCACCTAACTTTCAACAGGGGACTGGAAGGAGTTTGCTGCTTTTGGCATGCATACAGGTACCCTATCTTAATCATATTTTACTGACTGCAAGTTCTGTGCAAGGTGTATCAGATTATGAAATACTGGTACATCCTCCAAATTTGAAGGAATTTCTGATTTTACCAATACATATAAGGCGCAGAATATTACAAAGCGTACATCAAAAAGATAAAGGACATTGATGGATCACTTATGGTGGTCCGCTAGTGTGACCATGTCACTGTGATGTTGAAGCCCTGATGTAATCATCGAAACTCTTCACTCTGAGTCAGCTTTCTTCAAATTCTTGTCATCTCTGTTGATCTGTGCTTTCAAAGAAAATGAGCCCTGTCCATGCTCCCTGCAGTGAGCTGTTTGTGAGCTGTTTTTATTCTGATCCAGGGGAAAGTTTCATTCTTTTTCATCGCCACGAAACATCAGGAATACATTCACTTTTGGAGGATGAATTTGATTACTCACTGATTCACAACAGCGTTTTGACAGATTTCTTTTTTTCTTTCTTTTTTACTATACATTAAGGACACAAAGGATAAGGCGCATGGGTTGAAGCTGAATAATTCATCACTTTATTCTCTGTAAAATACAATATCTAATTACCGATGCTGTGATTCTTCGGTGCAGACTGCCAGCAAAAACAAGTGACCCCAAGCACATCTCTTGGCGAGTACCACAGGACATCAGATTTCAACTTTTTTTCTCAACAGGTTCTACAGCCACACTCCCACAGAAGTGCACCCTTACAAGTTCCACCCCATTGCCAGGAGTCATCCTAGCAGTTTGGACTTGTTTTCAACTGTTGACATGACAACATCATACATTTCTCCTTTGATGTCAAACTGGACATCTGCAGATGAATGTCAAGAAGAACATATCAATTTCAAAGAAAGAGGATATTACACCTGGTTAATCAAATGATTGTTCACTAAGAATAATGAGCTATAAATTCTGGACTAGAAATGACACACACTACAGCCTGAAAAAAAGAAAAAAAAAAAAAGAAGAAAAAAGCAGACCCCTTCCCCTTTCTATACAACCAACACATTAAAAATATTATAGTTTTTGATTGTTTTTTTAATTCCATAATTTCATCAAGTCCCATTATACACCACCTTCTTCATATCAATATTACTTTCCTTCAAATCAATCAATCAATCAAGCAAGCAAATAAAACTAAAATGCATAATAGTACTTCAGTTTCTTGTTGTAAACAACCAGTACACTTGTTCCATCATCAGTCTTTTCAAATGCTTGATATTGCAAACTCACGTTTCATATTATTAATAGTAAGATGCAGTGGTATGACTATTACAAAATGCTGGGGAAAGGATTACTCACTCACTTTACAATGCATTATTGGTCATGTCTAATGACTTCCTAAACATTAGCACTTTGCCAAGAACTATGCGGCACTCTCAAAAAATCAATCTTCTACATCTGACTGAGAAATGTGTCCATAATTTGTTATCTTTTATTCATGAAACTTTGCAAGAATGATGTTGATCACACATCTGAATTCTTTGTCATGCCATGTTTCTTGTTAATAATGGCATGACAATAATGACGCTTTAAATGTACACACAGAGCAAAGGTCCTGTGTCTATCACATGTGAAAACATTTTGTCATTGTCCAATCTGTTGGTTTTACCTTTAAATAGTACAACTTTCCATAAACAAGAATGTCCAAGCCACAAGTACACACACACAGGTGTACTGAAACATTTGAAACTGCTTTGAAGAAAATTTACTGAACTACTGCCAACAGACATTGCTGACATCCTAGCTGTGAATCACTGGAGCTGGTGTAAAGTCCAAGGTGGGACTGTCTGCACACAGCACTCCAGCAGAAATTCCTGGAATTTCCCACTCGACTGTCTGAGTCATGCTGTGAAGAGGGAACACATATGAAGGGATGCAACCCACCCCTGATATTTCTTGAGGGGAGGCTACACTGATCGGAGTAGTCTCCCTTAATCTCATCCTTCAATGATCATGCAAAGAGGATGTAAAGTTCTCTAAATCTAGGAGATGTTTTGACTTTTTCTAATCGCTGCTGCTGCTGCTGTTATGTATTCACTACCTGAAATTCTAATACTGGTAACAGGCTTAACTTAAGTAATTGTGATAATTCAATGCTTTATGATTTAAATTGCCCTATCATCTACTCTAGTGTGTGTAATATACACAGTTCACAGACAACACTCACGCGCACACACATAGACTATTGTTGTTGGCACAGGAAGTGTCTATTACTTCAGTTTTAGCACATCAGTCTGAAACATTTCTGGGTAGAGCATTGGCTTCACCATCCAGAGCACGGATGTTATATCGACCCTGTCTATCACGTGTGAAAACATTTTGTCATTGTCCAATCTGCTGGTTTTACTTTTAAATTGTACAACTTTCCAAAAACAAAAATGTCCAAGCCACAAACACGCACACAACTGGTAAATAGCTATTGCACAGTCTGTACTTGGTTGACACACATGAAATGATGAACCGAAATGGGGTCCCAGCTCACTGAAACATGCATACGTATCTATGTCTTTGGCGAAACACATAAATGTGGATGATATACAATGTATAAATGGAAGTGGTGAGTGATTTTCATGAGGCTAATTCTTTTTCGAGTTGTGGCTGTCTGACGAAGGAGCCAAGTGTCTTAGGAGATGAAGGAGCAGCAAGACCGGCAGCAGAAACGGCAGCACCAGCCACAGAACAACCCCATCTGAAACACACACAAATATACACAGCTTTCACTTTTCAATCATAGGTGACCCAAGTGGTAGCACATCAACCTGCGATGTGAGAGAATCTCAGTGCACGGATTTGAACCCATACTCATCAACTTCTCTCCTCCTCCACTCTGAAGGCCAGTCAATCAGACGAGATGACAAACCAAGCTCCAGTGTATAGCATGCACTTTGTGCACATGATTAAAGAACCCACAAAAACAAACAGGTTGTCCCTTGCAAAATTCTGTAGAGGGACCCACTTCGATACAAAAACAATTACACTTGCACTGTTGTAGGTATGGAAAGAAAGAACAAAAAGTAGCACTGCACTGTAGTGGTACACTCTCCCTGGAAAGAGCAGCCAGAATTTCACACAAAAAAATATAATGACAATGTAAATATATCATGTAATTTATTTAGAATACAATACAAAAAAGTCCCATAGATACTTATACATCAAAACAAACTGAATCTACCAACTTGGTGGAGAAGAAAATCAGTAGAGGAAGGCATGATGGGAGGTATGGGGCATGGGTGTGTGGGGGTGTGGGGGGAAGAGAATGAGGTGATGGAGGGAGGTGACAGGGGAAGGGGATTGTGGGTAGGAGTTTGCCCCACCTCCCTTCCCTCTCAGTCTCTGTGTCTCACTCACACTGTGTCTTTTGAAAGGTTCTGCACTTGGAAATGGATGTTAAGATGTATAAATCTATACAATAAATCTCCATATTGGCAAAGTAATTCTGTTACTCTACAATTCAAAATATCATCCATGGACAAAAATGCTTGCACTACACTGAGGACCAACTAAAGATGAGTCATTATACATTATACATTATATGTGCACAAGTTTGTCTTCTTTATTTGTTATGTTTTATCCTTTCCCAATGTCACACTTTAACAATACACTACTGAATAACTATAAAAAAAATTTGTTCTCTGAAGATATTTACAGATAATCAATTCATTAGTTACACCTTGCACAAACGTATACTAACATACATATATATAAAATATGGCAATCAGCTCCCAAATTCCACAGCCTAATTTATAGGGCAAACAAAAATCATACATCCTTAAGCAGTTTTAACATTTTTTTATCAAATCAAAAACAAAAATCACATCTTCAATCTTGAAGTTGCTCTAACAGTCAATCCTTTATACAAAATTCTGTGACAAAGTATCAGACTCAGAGCTTAGACAGTATGATACTAAGATCATCTGCTACAAAGTTGAGTTGTTTCCCTTTGCTAGATATATCTGGATCATTCAGAAACCAAGATGATTCTGACCGGAAAGCGTGGTACTGCAAAGCACATTAACAGAAGAGAGAAAAGAAAAAAGAAAAAGTTTTCACTGTTTGAGGCAGATATCAAAGTCCTTTGAACTGAACTAAATGAATTTGACCCTCTGGAAGCAGTCCAGGACCCCTAAAAAACATGATTTATAAGAGTATGTGACTCCAAGATTTTCAACTGATCAATAGTACTGCCACTGTGTTTGTGTGTGACCACAAGTTAGCACATTTAACATGCAATCATACATATTATCATCGTGTCATGTCATCATCATTGTAGAAAAAAAACAAAGTAGTCTTAACTGACTCGATGCACGGTGGTAGTGGTGATTTCACATATATATCCATATAATTTTGAATAATACTTATGTAATATTATTGGAATGATTGCGTGCAAGAATGGCTGAGTATAAATAAGGTACAAATACAAAACTATTTAATCTTTATTTTATAACCGAATTTTACTTTGGATGTTGGAAATCACGCCAAAATTTGGCCACTGAAACTGAGCACTCATAACGCCTGTCTCATTTATCGTGTTGGCAAGCTTACAAAATGCAAATAATTGGCAACCGAAGTTATTAGACTCAAAAGATTATTCGTCACAGGAATGATGATATCGAGTTCTACAATTGAGTAGTAAGGCCCGTGCCATCCCCCACTCCCAGGCACTGATGCCCTGAGAACACACAGAAAAGGATGAGCCTATTGCAGCTGTCCTGACATTTCACCCCCACAACCTCCCTGTACACAGCATCTTAATCAACAGTTTCCACCTTCTTAAGTCTGACACATGCTTGAGTGAGATGTTTCCCCACCCACCCCTAATTGCCTTCAAGAGAGACACCAACTGTAAATTTCACGTGCGACGGGATCAATGTAAAAGTTGTGTCGGAATTATTACTGAAACTACATTTTCATTTTATGACATAAATGTGTAATTTACTAATTCTGCGTGTTTAATGTGATTTTCAAAGAAAGAAGGAGGGGGCTTGAGGGGTGCAGGGTAATGTGGGAGATATTGTGTGTGTCCAAGTGTCGGGGTCAGTGTGCTTTTTTATGTGTAGTGTTGGGCCTGTGCACTTTTGCTTGTGCTTTCACATAGATCTATGAAACTGCATGATTGTTGCATATCTGTTGTGCATGTGTGTCTGTGTGTGTGTACGTCACTACGTGTCTGTATGTTTATAGTTATTTGCTTTTTGTTTATTTGTTGTTGTCGTTTTCGTTTTAGTTCTATTTTAATTATTATTTATTATTTAAAGAAAACTTCTTTTCCCCCCTTGCATTTTATTTCAATATGTCTGCTTACTTAATTTACTTTTCTGTTTACTTAAATATTCATTAATCTAATGATGTATCCATTTGTTTGTTTATGCTTTTTTATTGACTCACTTGTGTAAACAAAGTGAGTTTATGTTTTAACTCAGTGTTCGGTTGTCTGTGTGTGTGTGTGTGTGTGTGTGTGGCCAAGGTAAACTTTAACATTGCCATTTTCTCTGGAAATACTTTGTGTTTGTTAATTACTTAATACCAACATTGGCTTAAAAATCATAAGAAAAAAAATCTTCAGTCATACCAATAAGACAAGAGTTTTTAAGTGGCCCGAATTAAGCCGTGTGTCCTGTATCATTAACAGTTTATTTCGTCGAGGCCACTTCTGGGATTCAGAAAACACCATACAACCGCATCTCAGTTGCAGTAGCGTTGACGATGCTTAGTGAGTGTCAGCATGACCTCGATTTTCTTGCTTGCAATTAAATGGAAAGAAATACAAATTCTGGACAGAACACGTACAGTGACACTGACAGACTACATCATGGACGTGTTTACTGCATATGAATCTTTTAAAGTGGATACTCCATTAACTAGAATGAACATAAAAGAGAAATTGAACTGCTGTCATACTTTCCCAGCAGGTGTAACTAAACTTGTACATCTATGTAGATCCAAAGAAAAAACGTCTAAATCAATGTTGTGTGACTGTAGCAATAGCCACATCTCCTTTACCGCAGACTTTAAAGAATTCTTAATTGCCCGTTAGAATTTTTAAATGCCTGAGATACACCGGCAAAAGGATATGATTTAAACAGCATTATCCCTTGGAATATCGCAATCAATTTATCGCCCTTAAAAAAGCATGCTTAAATGCTAATTTATGAACATCATTCATGGATCCACAATAGTGCAGTGAGTAAGACAATTCCTTCCTACCGAACATGCCAGGTTCGAATCTGAACTCAGGCCTTTTTTTTTTTTTTTTTTTTTTTTTTTAAAGTACAGAACACATTTTAACGATTAATTTATTATATTTTTTAAAGTGTATTATAAGTGAGTCTTGAAGGACTTGCCACTCCTGTTTATTTTTTTTCCCACAAGGTCTAAGTGTGTTGGGCTATGCTGCTGGTCAGGCATCTACTTAGCAGACGTGGTGTAGCATGTATATACTAATATAGTATGTATATATATATATATATATATATGGATTTGTCAGCAGTGTTGCCTCCTTGAGTAACTGAACTGATGTAATTTCACTTATCTCCAGCATTTTATTTTTGAAATAAAAGTAATTCTATTGTGAATAATGTGTTTGTTGAACTATATATAGATATATATGAATATTGTGTTATTGGTTTTTCGCCATCCCACTATGCACTAGGTCAGTAGATGTTTAACAGTCAATATATATATATATATATATATATATATATATATATATATATACCAGCAAAGATAATATTTCTATTTGAAAATTCAGTGTTTTAGGACATGTATGTCATGTTTTCCACATATTTTATCATATTTTTTCACATTTGTTGTTTTTAATTTGGTGATATGCCTTTCTTAGGGGTTAGCATTAAACACCAGCTTTTCTGTTGGCTAGATGTATTTTGTGTATTGACTTTTTTTTTTCCCCAGTGGAATACAAAGATGAAAAAATCAATAAAATCCGCTGCAGAGAGAACTGCAGAATACAGAGAGCGGCTAAAGAATGACCCACTTCTCTATGAAAACCAGCGCATCAAAAACCTGGAACGAGCAAAGAAAAACAGGACAAAGCAGAAGACTGAGGAGCAGAGGGCCCATGAACGACAGCTTGCACTTGCTCAGCAAAAGAAATATATGTAAGGACTTCGGGAGTGTTTTGAAAAGATCATACATTCATGTTTGAAATACTTTATTAAGAATGATTAAATTCATTTTATTGTTTCTGCTAAAATAATATTGCACTGTGCCTATCAGGTAATGAAAGCTTGAAATAAAAGTCCTGGGGATAAAGAGAGAGTGGGATCTAGGTACTATAACTATGGGGCCAGTCCGAAAAATACTAGAACTAGCACAAAGTGCAAACCATGACAATGAATAAATAAAATACTAGAACTAGCACAAAGTGAATAAATGATTATTTCATTGTATCAAGAACAAATATCTGGATCTGGGTGTATATTTGAATGAAAACCATAACAGTAATACTACACTGGTTTTGTCACTGCATTAGTGCATATAATACTGTATACTTCAGTTCATTACTTCAAATACTTGCATACTTTGTTATGGTTTACCTTACTTTTTCAGGCATTCTGTAGTGATTATTATTGTGCATCCAAGGGCCAAGGTAACTATTTTTTGACTGATAACTGGGGTGCCTGAATACATTTGGTTAGAGCACCGAGCTTATAAGTTACCTGCTGAATGTTGCATGTTCAAACATTGGCTGCCCTACTATATAATTGATAGTACCAAGAAGCTTTGGATAAAGCACTATAGAAATGAATATTTGATATTACACTATGAAAGTATTTTGTGTTTGCCCTTTTCTGTTCAGAGAGAGGCAGAAGAAGGTGAAAGAAAACAATCCTCAACCAGAAAAACCAGCAACCAGCCAGGACAAGGAGAAGGCAGAGCGGAAGAGAATGGCAGCGCGGCTGGCTGTCCAGAAGCACAGAGCCAACCAGTCAGCACAGAGGAAAAGGATTGAGAGATAGAAGAGAATGGCATATTATTACAAAAAGAAAGCAGAGAAGGGAGCAGCACAAGTAGAAAGAGCTGAGGCAAAAAAGAAAGCAGAGAAGGAAACAGCACAAGCAGAAATAGCTGAGGCAGAGATGTTGGAAGAAGAACAAACTGATCCATTACTACATTCTCAATCTGCTCACTCCAGGGTGATTAAGCCTTTCAAGGAGTTGGAGTTCATGAAAGTGAAAGGGGCTGCTTTAGCTCATGTACTTACATGGGTGCTCAAGACCGCAGATGAGGAGACCAAAGAGGTATTCAAACAGTTAAATCCAGAATTCTTATCACCCGTGAAAAAAGAAGAAAAAAGTAGTGAGCATGTGTGAGAAAGTTTTTTTTTCCTTTTCTTTTCCATGTTTGAATTGTTTCGTTGACTGAGTATTGAAATGCAATGAATGGAGAGACTGATACACATGTCTGAATGAAAGATGGTTGGTTTAACTTTTTGAGACTGCAGTCAGACTGATAAATATATGTGTCTGTTAACTTTTTGAGATTGATATATGTGTCTGAATGAAAGACTGTTGTTTTAACTTTTTGAGATTGCAGTGAATCAAGGGAAAAAGGTTTCTTTGCTGAGTGGTAAAATGAAGAGAACGCATGATGTAATTTTGATGTTTGTCACATTACTCTGTGTGTCCAATAAATAATGTAATTCTTTTTCTGCGTTCGTAGGCTGCAACTCGAACCTTCACTCGTATGTACACGAGTGGGCTTTTACGTGTATTACCGTTTTTACCCCTTCATGTTGGCAGCCATAGTCCGCTTTCAGGGTGTGCATGCTGGGTATGTTCTTGTTTCCATAACCCACAGAATGCTGACATGGATTACAGGATCTTTAACGTGCGTATTTGATCTTTTGCTTGCGTATAGTGCAGCATACACATGAAGGGGGTTCATGCACAGCAGGTCTGCACATATGTTGACCTGGGAGATCGGAAAAATCTCCACCCTTTGCCCACCAGGAGCTGTCACCGAGATTCGAACCTGGGACCCTCAGATTGACAGTCCAATGATAATGTAATTCAATAAAGAATATCTTCTTCATTCATAAGCTGTAATCCCACGTTCACTAGTATGTACACGAGTGGGCTAAGTTTTACGTGCATAACGTTTTTACCCTGTCATGTAGGCAGCCATACTCCATTTTCGGGGGTAATTAAGAATCTGAAAATCACTTTATGTCTTTTTGTATTTTCTTGCATGTGAGGACAGTGCAGTTTGGGAAATATGTAAATTAATGGAACAGAAGTTGTGTGTGTCAAACATAAAATATTACAAGTTGAACAACAAAGACCAAATCAATGTGCAGGCTTATTACCACAGCTCAAATAGAACATTTCAGGGTGAGATATTTTGGTTTCAGTCCTAACTTCTTATATACCAGATTGTGAGTCATTTTGAAAACAATATCTTAATATTTGTTTGTTGCAATATTTTTAAAAATTTTTTACACCCACTACTTTCACACTCAAGTCATTCCCAAAAACCGCAGCAAAAGTTATCTTTTCATTGCAAAATATGGTGACCTACAATATATTCAATCATTTTAAATAATTCTTTGCATTGTAAACTTTATTTTCAAGGATATCGTATCACCATATATTTTTTGGTGGCAATATACCTGTAATATACCTAAATAGTGTGAGTCAAAGTAATTTGATGATGTAATGTGTGTTTATTCCTGAAAATGATTTAGGTCTTTACAGCCTTCCCAAATTCAACAAATTATTCCAATTTCAATCCGGCGCTGGCAGAAAGTAGGATAAGGAGGTTAGCTGATCAATATGTATCATTGTATGGAAAGAAAGAAGTACTGCAGAATTACAAACACATGTGATATTCTGGTGAATTTGATGGCTTAAATAAAGGATATAATTACTGTAGCATCTACCTAGTACCTGTATTTATCCATAATCCAAACTTCCGAGAAATTTTATAGTGATATTGTGTTCTGAATTTGTTCAACCCCCCAAATTATTATGATCATAGAACATACTCATTGCTTAGTTTTAAACAGTGACAAAATACTTGATGACTCACAAATGACTTTGGAGAATGCTAGTACTTTTGTTTAAGCCATTCACAAAATATTCAATTGGACCGTCATTCAATCAATGACAGCTTCAGGTGACTATTGTTGCAGTTGAAAAAAAATTGTGTTGAATACTGAGGAGAATAATGCTGAACACTGATGAATTATTTCAAAGAGCATTAGAAGAGCTCGATACTCACTCAGTTCAAACCTCTCCACAGGCTGAAGTAACCACATCAAAGGTGGCTCTGCAACTGAAGAGCAAGACTGTTTCACTTCCTCACACACTGCTGACTTCTCTGAAACAATGCAGACAGGAATGATGTCCCCTTTGTCGCTCTCCTGTCTGGCTTCCAAACTGGACACAGACTGGTTCTGCGGGCCTGGCTCATCACAGTTTAACAACACAGGTTGTCTATCTTTGTCAGATTTCTTCATCTGCCTTTCCTTTTTGAACTGCTGAAGCGCCACACTGGCTTCTTTGAGGAGCTTCTCGGTTTTCACCTTCTCCTCTGTCCTTGCGCGGAACAAGTGAGCAAATTTCCGCCTCTCGGCCTCCTGTTGTGCATTCTTCCGGATTTTGTTCATGCGCTGCTCCATGCCTTCCAGACGCAGGTTCTGTTCGTTGTGAAGGCGGGTCACTGCGGGGTGCGTGTCAAGGTTCAGGTGTTGGTACAGCTCCTCCTCCAGCTTTTTGCTGTCGCTGCTGTGGTGCTGGTCACCTGTGTACCTGAAACTGTGCCCGGTGCTGTCACACAGCGAGGCCTGCACCACAGGCACCCCGTCAGAGACCAGCGAGGGAGGAAGGTAGGGGTTTGAAGCCAGTCTGCCAGAAATCTGGAGAACTTCGTGCTGCTGGCTGGGGGTCCACGAAAGACTGTGATCGCTTTTGTTGGCATCCATTTTTGTCCTGGGGAGGGTGGAAAACTGTGAGTGTTCACTGAGGGCACTGTAGTCCTTGGCTTTGTCTTGGTTTCCGGAGAGTCCGAGCTTTTTCCGTTTGCTGAAAGTAGACATTGTCTGATGCCGCCAGCCAGTATCTCCAGTTTGCTGCCTGCTTTTCACGGCTCCCATGCTCTGAAACATGTTTCAATAAAAACCTATGTCAGAGACAAAGCAGAAAACTTGTAAGTTGGTTCCAAACTATACTGCCAAAGTCATGCATTTCACGGACTGTTCTATATTTAATGGAGTATTCACAACCATTTGTAATTGTATTTATAACAAATGATCTGCATGAGTTTAATAGTTTCAGTTTTAATTTCTCAAGGAGTCATCACTGCTTTCCAACAAATCAGTATTTGCTACACTACATCTCCCAGACAGATGCCTGACTAGCAGCATAACCCAATGCGAACAGACCTTGAGTGCATACATATTATGTACCAATCAGACTGGATTTCTTCTACAGATTTTTGCCAGAGGACAACACTCTCCTTGCCATGGGTTCTTTTTCAATGTGCCAAATGCGTGATGTATGTAGGACCTTGGTTCATCGTTTCATCTGAATGACTCTAGAGACGCTCAGTTTGGTTTTTCAGTCAAACGTGGGAGAAAGGGCAAGAGCGGGATTCGAACCCAAATCCTCACAGACTCTTATTCTTAACCATTCTGTCACCTTACTCCTGTGAATTCAGTAATAATAATGGATAACTGTTGAATGCTTTCCTCCCAAAGAGGGAGCTCAAACTCAAAGTGCTTTACAATAAACATACCCACACACACAAATGCCACTGCAAATTTACTATCACACAAAAGCATATAAGTTATAACATATTCAAAGACTAAATATTACATTATCATAAATATTGGTTTACACACACTGTCACGGACAACATAATGGTTCCGCTGTTTTTATTTTCTTTTGCGTTTATGGAGGGGGTTCGAATCCGTCTCATCCCCTCTTTCTTCTTATGGCTGGCGAAGTTGGCGGAGGCTGGGGGGTTGTGGGATTATTTTCAGAGGTGGCTTATGTGCGTGCATGATGTTTTTCATCGTGCGTGTTCCCCTTGGTGGCTGGGCGTTCGAGCATAGAGAGAGATTGTGTTGCTGTGTCATGTTTTCTATGTTTCATACGTGTCTCGTGCAACTGAATGGAAAAAATATATAGGAAGCTGAGTGAGCAGAGTGAGCGGAGTTCTAGTGCTTCCAATGCTCCTCGCCAGTTTTCCCTATCTTCACTCAAAGGGAGTCAGTCCTTGGAGAAGGACGGTGATGGAACCAGCGCTTAGCGGCTGATATTCATTCTTCCCTCTGTAAACGACTTCATCAGTTCATGTCCGCCAGATGGAACTGTTCTTCGTTTCTTTGTTTCTGTGTTAGCACCCGTTCGTTCGTCTACAAAACACTGTGCGTTGGCCAGTGGGTGGCTTTTGTCCTTTGTCCCGTCAGTGATTCTCCACAGTTGACAGCATCGAGGTCTGGGGTTCTGCCTGGCGCACGTCTTTGAGGTGTTGTGCCTCCGTTCCAGTCGTGGGGCAACGTCATGTCGCTCTAGGTAGGAGCTTGTGTTCCAGACCTGTTTATGTATTGGTTTTTCTCCATCGTGGTTCATTGTTACGTTTGTATTTTCTGTCTCCTGTTTGTTGTGACCTTTCTTTTGTCATGGTTATTTATTGCGAAAGAAATGAACCTGTGAAGGGGCGATGAGTCGTCACGTTTTGCTTAAAGGTTGTCTTTATTTTATATGAATGGAAATGTAAGGAACAATATTGAAATTTGAAAATTGGGGAGAAGCTACATTTCCATGACACTGTCTGGCCAAGTGGTAGTTTTTTTTTTCCAATGGAAGGGGGGTAATATATCTTGATTTTCACATGTTCATGATAATTTTATTGGATATTTTAAGGTTTAAGGAGCGCATCCAACTAGATGCCATGAGTTAATATTGGTAGTAAGTTCATGCTTGTGGAATGGAAAAAAACAATACTGCTGAATATGGTAAATGATTTGTAGTTATGACATGTGAAACATTGGAAAGAAAGGGAGATAATTGTTGGTTTATTTTTTATGGCGTCGAAGCGGCAAGGCGTGTGGGAAGATGCGGGCAACCACTGAAAAATAGCAACTATAAACTATGTTTTTCCTTAATATTTGTATTTTTTTTAAAATAAAAAAAAATTAAAAAAATCTCTTGAAAAAATCAATGGTTTTGGGTTGCCATTGTGTCTTTTGATGCGCTCCTTGCTGGTTGCCGTTAGTTTGGTTGGAATTTTAGTTGTAACATGGTGGTTCCAGAACACCCGCTTCTCGGAGCCGGCGACGGATCCGCTGAGGGCTCCGCTGACGTTTTCCATACTGGGGGCCTGTCTTCAGTCCGCCAGCGTCAGCAACACTTCTGTGTTCATGTGTATATTTTATTGTGAACAAACAAAAGAAAGACCATCCTGTGCTTCTAGTTTAGCTTAGTTCATTTTATTTTCATAAAAACATAACTGTTTGATATTGGTGGGTGAGACTGAGATGCAGTGCCTCCAAGTGGTTGGTGGTTTAGAAGGACTGCATGCTCTCACTTATCAGTGCCCTTGTGGTACTATGTAGGAGGAATAAGGCTGTAGTTCTGCCGCTGTTTATTTTGTGATTATTTTTTTTTGTTTGTTTGCTTGCTCTTAATATATATTTTTTTCTCATATTTTATACATCCATAGATATATACTCATTCATTAAATGCATTACATAATTTCATTTCTGCGTGGGCTTGTTGTGTTGTGGCATCTGTAGTGGGGTATCTTGGGGAGGGTGCACGTCCGCTTTAGCACGCGTGACACACACACACACAATCCCAAAACACACACAACACTACATTTTAATTATACCACTATCTCCGCTCTTTTTCAAAATCACCATATACAGATTACAGGTGATTCAATAAACAAATCCCAACTTACACAAAACACATGCGCATGGTTGTAATAACTTGTATGCGTGCATGCACACATGCGAACTGAAGTTTTCGCTAACCAGCAGTTACTCATCTCACATACCCCCTACCCCCTCCACACACCATCTAAATGTGCGCTTTGTGTGTGTGTGTATATATATATATATATATATATATAAAACCATATACATGGTAACTTAGTTTCATGCTCTACACTTTTACAAATCCAGCATATAACATATGGTGGGTCCAAGAATTAATGTTGAACCTGCAACATACTATCAAGTTAAGACAGGTCTGCACATACCACATCCCCTATGATCTGACCTCCACTTCAACGTCCTCTTAATTGGAGCCATAATAAAACGCTTTCAACTGTGTTAAGGTACTATAAGTGTAGTACACTCTTCAGTTTATCATACTTGTACTATTTATGGTTTATTAATCTTATCTTTTAATAATATCATATATCTATTATCTAATAAGTTTATTGTACATATTTATAAAATTATACACATATTATAAATCCAAATTCTCTCATCCACATAAAGATAAAGAGACAGCCATCCAAACAGCTTCTGCTGGGAAGTGCAAAGGACTTTGGATTATTCATTGGGTGAACTGCTGAACATCTTGATTTTTCAAAAAATGTGCACAATCGTGGCACTCGACTCAAGCAAACTAAATTTGCAGCACAAATGACCACAGTAATATTGGTACAATTACAACGGCAGTTAATCTACACAGTATACTCTCTCTCTCTTTCTGAAATCTTTAGACAAAAAGAAACCTGTAGACATATAAAGTAAACAGATTATATTGATCTGTAATTGACAACAATGTATAAAGTACATACACAGTTGCATGTATTTTAACACACATTAAATTTAATACATCTAATGATCTATAACAATTATACACACATAAAGAAACATTGTATGCAAACACACACATGCTTCCCACACCTGATGACTGACAGTTACATTTATTGATTTACAACTATTAAAATAATTAACATACAAAATTGTTGAAACTGAAAGTTATCATCATTCCTTTTTTCTATAAATGCTGAAGGGTATTCTAATTAGTTACTATGTCTATAGACATAAAAAGAATTAAGACTTAATGCTAATGCAAATTTATGTAAAGATGAAATAATAAAATGATAAACTTAACTTCTCAAGCCTCCTGGTTTGAAAACTGAATACATGTCATGTTGTGAAAACTACAAAGGCCAAAGTTCTAACTCTGACCGAGAGAAGATAAACAACAACAAAAAACAACAACCCAATGTCAACAAAAGAAAAATGTGGCATATGCCATTATGTGATTTTATAATTTGTAAATTCTTATCAGCTTTAAGATGGACACTCTAATACTACTCATATGTTTACATTGTATTTTGATCTTTTTACTTTTGCCTGAAAGCTGTTTCTTTCCTTTTAGTCCAGTGGCAAGGGCTGTTTAAAAACCCTGGTTTACTTGCTTATAAATTTATCACCCTGGTGAATAAAGATCTTGTAACCTCATTGTATAATACAAGAATTGCTGCATACGTAGTGTTTACTTGCCTATCTATTAGTTAGTATCACCCTCATAAAGAATTTGCCATGAATACTACATAGGCAGGAAAGTAAAACCTGAACCGCCACGCATGCAGGAAGTATTTAAATCCTGACAGTGAACAGGCCATGAATGAGGCCTCAAGTACCACAAGTTCAAGTTAATCTTACTGTAAAGTCTAATATGATACAAGAACAGCTGCATACGCAGTGTTTATTTGCCTATTACCCAAAATAATTAAGAATTTATCATCTTATTGTTATATAATACAAGAATGGGTGCATACAAAGTGTTTACCTGCCTAACATTTACCCTCACTGAGAATTTGTTGTTTTATTGTAATGCAATACAAGAAATGCTGCTCACACAGTGTTCTGAGGTCACGAATTCAGATTGGTACTACCAAGCAAAAATTTAATCTGGACTATTTTGTGTTTGAAATTAAGTTTCTCATTCAGTATCTATCATGCAAGATAGGGAACTTGATTCTGGTTTCCCTCTCTCTCTCTCTCTGTGTGTGTGTGTGTGTGTGTGTGTAAAGTTGGAAGGCAAATCACAAAAAAAAAAAAATAATAATAATAAAGAGATAAAAGTATGAGACTTTTTCACCACCACAAAAGGTTGGGGATGAGAAGACCAATCATATTTTGTGTGGAAACTTTCATGACTGATACTAACAGCAACAACAAGAAGAAGAAATCCTGTATGAGAAGTTCTCACGGTGGCACACCCCCTTTCAATCTGTCTTATACCCCCTCTGTGTTGTTAGACCGGCTGACGGGGACAGTCAAACTCAAGCAAAAAGCTTTCGGCTGACGACGTTTGACAGAGTTATGTTTTAGCCTCCTACCTCCACCCCCTATGATCCCCACCCCCACTCATCACCACCCTCGCAAAACGTTTCGATCTATGTACTGCAGTGTAGCTCCAGCGAAAAAGACAACACAACTTGGTAATGGGAGCCACCAAGTAGAATGAGAGTGGCTTTTTTAAACCCGTGTCGAAAGCAGAAGAAAAATAATTATTTCAATAAAAAAAAATCACACACCGACATCCGAAGATTTCATCGATTTATAAAATCCACCAACTCACAACCACAGTCAGTTCACAAGACAATCACCGAATCAGTGAATCACGAACGTGAATGTTGGTGAGTATCTGTATGACTAATCCCCAGTCATGCGCACTTTTTATTTATTTATTTACTTACGTGAGGCCTTCAGTAATTTGTGCACTGTCTTCATACGATCTAAAACTGTATTTAACGTGTAGCTTACCTCAATCACACTAATAACGGCGCAAAGTAAAGCAGATCCAAGTGATTCATTCTTTGCCATTCGAGGCGGGCAGGCCTGCTGCTACTGGGACGCCATGTTTTGAAGATGCTTGACGTATGACGTCATCTGTTCAGCTGCTGTGTGCACATCGCGCCAGATTCTCGGCCCAAAACGCGACGTTTGCACTCTGCATGTGTGATGGGCTATTTATAGCCACCACTATTTTGGGGTTCTCTTGTGT
>NC_134886.1:44828853-44841353 GCF_041734735.1 Babylonia areolata
ACGAAAGGGTTAATTGTCCTTAGCAAAATTCTCGCCCACAACTGGTACTCAAGCTGAGTAAGATTAACAAAATACACATGGATAGAGGAAAGAAAGAAAGAAAGAAACAAAACAACAACAACAACAACAAACAAACAAACAACAAAACAGCAACAACAAAAAACAACAACAAACAAAACAAAACAAACAAACAAACAACAAACAAACACACAAACAAAAGACAAAAACACAAACAAACAAAAAAACAACAACAACAACAACCAACAAACAAACAAAAACACACACACTAAAACCAAACAAAAACAAAAACAAAATTATACACACAGAATCATTGACTTAAAAGAGTAATACAATACAATACAATACAATACAATCTACTTGCTCATTAATCATTTTTTCCCCAAGCTAAAACTATGATAATTGCATTCTGATTAACCTACCTCAACAAACATGGAGCATCTCTATGAGTCGACTTTTTTTTTTTTTTTTTTTTTTTTTTTTTTGTCCGGTTAATTCGTCTTATCTGCATTTGGGATAAATGCCATGTTGCCAGTCCTAACATGTGTATATTTGATTATGCAGTGTACGATGTTTGGTCTTTTGTATGTTGCTAATCAGCATATTTTTTGTCAAGTTCTTCTTCTTCCTCCAATTTGAATGTGTCTGTTAAGCGATCACGGAGTTGGTATGGTCACTGTAATGCATGCAATTGCCAATTTGTATCTATTTGCTTTTATTTTATATTTTAAAAGCAAACAAAACAAGAGAGGCAAGGCCTTCAAGACTCACTTGTGATACACTAAAAAAAACCCAAAAACCCCACCCCCCCCCAAAAAAACAAAAAAAACACAAAAACACCAATCCCTAAACGTTCAAATGTTTTCTGTATTCGTTATTATAACGTTTCGGGTTAAAAAAAAAAAAAAAGAAAAGAAAAAAAGAACAGCCCTGAAGGCAGATTCGAACCCCACGTGTTCGGGTGAGAAGAAACTGTCTTACTCAATACACTATCGTGGCTCTTTAACTGACGTTAAAAAATGCAACATTTAAACATGCTTTTTTAAGGGCGATAAATCGATTGCCGTATTCGCAGTGAGAACGCTGTTTAAACCATATTATTCTGGTGTATCTTGGGCATTCAAAAAATCTTTAAGGGCAATTAAGAATTCTTTTTAAGTCCACGGTAAAGGAGACGTGGCTATCACCGCAATCACACTGCAACATTTCACCGTTTTCTCTGGATCTAGATAGATGTACAAGTTTAGTTACATTCGCCGGGAATGTACGACATGTACTGTCAGGTCAGGTCATTAGATCTTCTACTGGGAACCTGTAATCCAGTACAACCTGTTCAGGGTCGGATTGCCGGCGACTAAACCGGCACTCCCACCGCTCCCTTCCGGGACTGGTGAGGCAGGTGGCTAGACACCCTTATGGAGATCCATAAAAGGGCGTCGGCTCAGGAGAGCCACCGACGGCCATCTAGCTCCACCGTGCCGTGTGCATGCCACACGCAGTTGGCCCCCGGGGTGTGTCTACCCATGCATGCGAAGTCTGGATCCGGCAGAATCTGCGGAAGAAACCTATCGGTTCAACGGAGAGGAAGGCGGTTACAGCAACGCACTGTGGAGTGCAGAGAGCAAGATGAGACACTGAAAGGATATCTTGGTCATCCACTGCATCCATGCTCATCCTCCAGTCGTCTCGACTTAGTCTTGCCACTGGAAATTGGTGGACCCGGACGAGAGAGTGAGGTCGACGTTGCGCAACTCCTCTTCACTTTAAACAAACTCATCGCGCAAGTCATCAGTCATCCAAAATGACCTTTCATCCTTCATCATTTCATCACCCCCAAGTCCTGTGGCGACAGGCGAGCGACAAAACGACAGGTGTGGGTACACTGGCAGTCGCAGCCACAGACTTGCACGCAGGCGGCTCAGGCCATAGGGTCGTTCTTCGTCGACAGGAGCAGCGATGGAGCTCGGCAGCCGTCTGAGCGTCTGAGCAGCCCTCTTTAGGAATGCACTGCTCACCTCCCTGGCATGAGGAAGGGGCTAGAAAAGGTACCCTAAAAATTGCCTGCTCCATATCACCCTGGCCAGCATACCGCGGCTGGCGGGGACCCTACATCAGCGGTCAAAACAACAAGAAAGAAAAGAAAAAAACAAGGATCGTTCATCTCACCATTGGTGCTTGGAACATAAGGACTCTCCTGGACAGAGATAACGCGGACAGACCCCAAAGGAGAATGGCACTAGTTGCATCCGAACTCGCCAGATACAACATTGACATCGCAGCCTTGAGTGAGACTCGGCTTGCAGGCGAAGGCGAGCTCTGTGAACAGGGATCTGGTTACACCTTCTTCTGGAGTGGACGAGGAAGCGAAGAGCGACGTGAGGCTGGCGTTGGTTTTGCAGTAAAAACAGCACTTGTCAGCAAGCTAGCTGGAATCCCAAAGGGAGTCAACGATAGGCTTATGACCATGAAACTCCCACTGGCATCTGGCCAGAAGCACCTCACCATTGTCAGTGCCTACGCCCCAACCATGACCAACCCGGATGAAGTGAAGGCGAAGTTCTACGAGGACCTTCACTCTGTCATTGCTGCTATCCCTAAAGTAGACAAGCTCATCATTCTTGGGGACTTCAGTGCTAGAGTTGGCTCTGACTACATCTCCTGGGATGGAATGATTGGAAAGCACGGTGTGGGCCACTGTAACCCAAATGGATTGCTTTTGCTTCAGACCTGTGCAGAGCACGAACTGCTGATAACCAACACAGTTTTCTGCCTCCCTACCCGTAACAGGACGTCATGGATGCACCCTCGCTCAAAGCATTGGCATCTCATCGATTATGTCATCGTCAGGAAAAGAGATAGGCAAGATGTACGTGTAACAAAGACCATGTGCGGCGCCGAGTGTTGGACAGACCATCGCCTTGTAGTCTCGAAGCTGAATATTCGAATCCAGCCCAAGAGACGCCCCCAAGGCCAGAAGGCTCCAAAACGGCTCAACATCGCTAAGCTGAAAAACATCACCATCAAACAGTCCTTTGTGGAGCTGCTGGAAGATCGTCTGGAATCCGCCTCTCTGGACAACCAGAATGTGGAGTCTGACTGGAGGATCCTGCGTGAGCTGATCTATAGTACAGCTTCAGAGACCCTGGGACCCATGACCAGAAAGCACAAAGACTGGTTTGATGAAAACTGTGATGAAATCAAGCAGCTTCTGGATGAGAAACGCCGTCTGCATCAAGCCTACCTGAGCAACCCAAAGTCCACATCCAAAAAGGATGTGTACGATGCCATCCGCAGGACTGTTCAGCAAAAGTTACGCCAGATGCAGGATAAGTGGCTGAGTGACAAAGCTGATGAGATCCAGGGATGTGCTGACAGGCACGATATGAAGAGGTTCTATGATGCCTTAAAAGAAGTCTACGGCCCCACATCCTCAGGATCATCCCCCCTCCTCAGTGCAGATAGGAATACCTTGATCACCGAGAAGGAGAAAATTCTCGAACGCTGGGCTGAGCACTTCAACAGTGTCTTAAATCGCCCTTCCTCCATAAATGATGAAGCCATAGGCCGTCTCCCACAAGTCCCCATCAACGAAGCACTGGATGATCCACCAACACCACTTGAGACCCAGAAAGCAATCCGTCTGCTATCCAGTGGCAAAGCACCTGGCTCAGACTCCATACCAGTAGAGGTCTACAAGGATGGAGGCACTGTGCTGACTGAGAAGCTCCATCAGCTGTACTCACTCATGTGGAAAGAAGAGACGATCCCCCAGGATTTCAAAGATGCATCTATCATTCACTTGTACAAGCAAAAGGGGAACCGGCAAGCCTGTGATAACCATCGGGGCATCTCCTTGCAGGCAAGATACTTGCCAGGATCCTACTAAACCGCCTCACAGCACACCTTGACCAAGGTCATTTGCCTGAGAGCCAATGTGGATTCCGGAAAGAGCGTGGAACCACCGACATGGTGTTTGCTGCAAGGCAGCTGCAAGAGAAATGTCAGGAGCAAAATGCTGATCTGTTCTCCACATATGTCGACCTCACTAAGGCCTTCGACACCGTGAGTGGAGAGGGACTGTGGAAGATCATGGCCAAGTACGGATGCCCTCGGAAATTTATTTCCTTGGTCAGCCAATTCCATGAAGGCATGCAGGCTCGAGTCCAGGACAAAGGCGAAACATCTGCTCCTTTTGCTGTCACAAATGGTGTCAAGCAAGGCTGCGTCCTGGCTCCAACGCTGTTCAGCCTCATGTTCTCTGCAATGCTTACTGATGCCTTCAGAGATGGCGATGTTGGAATTGGCCTAAAGTGCCGAACAGATGGCAAGTTGTTTAACCTCAGAAGGCTTCAAGCAAAAACGAAGGTCATGACAGACATCATCAGAGACTTTTTGTTTGCTGATGATTGTGCCCTCAACACTGGATCTGAAGCTGACATGCAACTCAGCGTCAACAAGTTTGCCACTGCCAGCAGGAACTTCGGCCTTACCATCAGCACGAGGAAAACTGAAGTTCTCCATCAGCCAGCCCCAGGGAAACCTTACGTTGAGCCCAACATCACAGTCAACGGTCAGAGACTCAGTCACCAAATGCGACCATCGACGATGAAGTGAACGTCAGGATTGCAAGAGCAAGCGCAACTTTTGGTAGACTCAATGCAAATGTCTGGAACAGAAGAGGCATTAGTCTTGAGACCAAGCTAAAGGTCTACAGAGCAGTAGTTCTCCCCACACTACTGTACGCCTGCGAAACTTGGACAGTGTACCAACGACATGCCAAGAAGCTGAACCACTTCCACACAACATGCCTCAGGAAGCTACTGAACATCAAGTGGCAAGACAAGACCCCAGACACAGAGGTGCTCGCAAAAGCCACCCTTTCCAGCATCTTCACCATCCTGAAGCAGTCCCAGCTTCGCTGGGCTGGACACGTGGCGCGCATGCCAGACCATCGGCTGCCCAAAAGGCTCTTCTATGGCGAGCTGCAACAAGGGAAGAGATTACACGGAGGTCAGAAGAAGCACTTCAGAGATACTCTGAAAGTCTCTCTGAAAGCGTTTGATATCAACCCTGACTCCTGGGAGGAATCTGCAGTGGAACGTGACAAATGGCGCGCTGCTGTGCACAAAGGCGCCAAGTTGTGTGAGGCCAACAGGACTGCTGCAGCTGTTCAGAAGAGGCAGGCCAGAAAGTCACGGGCAAACAAGCTCCCTGGCAATGGTATGCCTGTCTTTGTCTGCCCCAACTGTCAGCAAACATTTCGTGCGCAGATTGGACTATTCAGCCATCTGCGCATTCACAGATAGATTCATGAGCATCCTTCCCCCCACCCCACCACCACCCTCCCCCCATCCCCCAGCTGGATGACAACGATGGTCATCATCGATCTCGATGGACACACACCACCACGACATGGTCAATTCAATTTCTCTCTTATGTTCATTCTAGTTTTATAGTTTTAAAGTTGGTATGAAAATTGAGTATTTTGTTAAACTAATAGCATGTAGAGCCAAGTACAAGTACTTGTAAACGTCGTATGAAGTGAAAAGGACTTAATTTTAAAAAGTCAAGACTGCAATTTTTTTACGTTTCATCAAGGGTATTAACTCTCATGATTTATTATTTTTAACTGTGAATTCCGACTGATTTTGTTGATATTTTTATGGCAGTTTGGGGCATAATCCAGTCTCTGAATAAATATTTAACGGTCTCCTTCTCCAACTTCCAATCACATGTTATCCTGTATTGTCGATTGAATATAGGATTGAACGGGCAGGTCAACAACTTGAAACAAAATGGCGTCCTTCACGTTTGTGAGGAATATGAGCACGTATTGATTTTAGTATTTTCTGAAAAAGACCACTTGGGCGAATGAACACAGTGAAAGCCCTGTGTGGTTCGTCTGTCGGGATCGACGAGGACCATCTAGTCATCCTTGGGGTGGGTGGGTTGGGCTCTGTGGGTGCGCAGATGACTGGTCAGGCCAATCCGCGCCCGGAAGGTTCTGACGCAGTGTGAACAGGGGATGGTGGCGGCTGTCGGGGACTTGCTGGCACTGCTTTTCCTGGCCTGTCTGCGTTGCTCTGCTGCAGCTATCTGTTGGCCTCACAGGATTTGGCGCCTTTGTGGACAGCTGAACGCCACTTTGGTCTGTCCATTGCATTCAGCTCCTATGTGTCGTGGCTGATGTTGAAGGCCTTCAGAGAAGCTTTCAGAGTGTCTTTGAAGCGCTTCTTTTGGCCTCTGGTCCATGGGAGCGCTTGTCATGTTGGAGTTCGCCGTACAGCTGTTTCTTGGGGAGCTGGTGGTCTGGCATGCGAACTACATAGCCTGCCCAGCGCAGATGGGCCTGCATCAAGATGGTGTAGATGCTGGGCAAGTTTGCACGAATGAGCACCTCTGTGTCAGGGATCTTCTCTTGCCACTTTATGCCGAGAAGTTTTCTGAGGCTGGTGGTGTGGAAGTGGTTCAGCTTTTTCGTTAGGCGTTTGTAGAGCGTCCATGATTCACATCCATAGAGCAGTGTGGTGAGAACTATGGCCTTGTATACTTTGAGCTTCGTCTCCAGGGTGATGCCTCTCCTGTTCCAAACGTTCTTATGGAGTCTGCCGAAGGCAGCGCTGGCTTTGGCGAGTCTGGCATTCACCTCGTCGTCGATGACAACTGTGCGAGAGAGTGTACTGCCCAGGTATGTGAACTTGTCCACCGCATTCAGTCGTTGCCCGTTGATGAAGATGTTTGGTTCAACGAAAGGCTTTCCTGGAGCTGTCTGGTGCATCACCTCAGTCTTCTTTCTGCTGATTGTTAGGCCAAAGTTGTCACAGGCAGCAGAGAACTTGTCGACACTGTGTTGCATGTCAAGCTTCGGAGGCAGCGTTGAGAGCGCAGTCATCAGCAAACAGGAAGTCGTTGACGGTGTCTGTCCTCACCTTGGTTTTTGCTTGAAGCCTCCTGAGGCTGAAGAGTGAGCCATCTGTGCGGTACCTGATGCCAATGCCTACGTCAGCGTCTCTGAAGGCATCTGTCAGCATGGCTGAAAACATGAGACTGAACAGGGTGGGGGGCAAGAACACACCCTTGCTTGACTCCGTTGGAGACAGGGAATGGTTCTGAAGTCTCTCCGTTGTCTTGGACTCGGGCCAGCATCCCATCGTGTGGTTGCCGTATGATGGTGATGAACTTTCTGGGACATCCGTACTTCGCCATGATTCTCCAAAGGCCATCTCTGCTAACAGTATCGAAGGCCTTGGTCAGATCGACATAGGTGGAGTAAAGGTCGGCGTTCTGTTCCTGACACTTCTCCTGGAGCTGCCTAGCAGCAAACACCATGTTGATAGTCCCACGTTCTTTCCGGAGGCCGCACTGGCTCTCTGGTAGGAGACCTTGCTCAAGGTGCGCTATGAGATGGTTGAGTAGCACTCTGGCCAGAGCGACGGACAGCAGGGATATTCCACGATGGTTGTCACAGGCCTGACGATTTCCTTTGCGCTTGTACAGGTGTATGGTGGAAGCGTCTTTGAAGTCCTGTGGGACTGCCTCATGCTGCCAGATGAGCTGGAACAGCTGATGAAGCTTCTCAGTCAGCGCCATACCACCTTCTTTGTAGACCTCAGCTGGAATGGAGTCTGAGCCAGGGGCTTTGCCATAGGATAGCAGACGGATAGCTTTCTGGGTCTCCTCCAAAGTTGGAATGACATCCAACGACTCACTGACTGGCACCTGGGGGAGTCGGTTGATGGCTTCATCATTGATGGTGGAAGGGCGGTTCAGTACGCTGTCAAAGTGTTCAGCCCATCTCTCAAGGATCCCGTCCTTGTCAGTGATCAGGGTAGAACCATCAGCACTGAGGAGTGGAGCAGATCCGGAGGTGGTGGGACCATAGACTTCTTTCAGGCCGTTATAGAAGTTCTTCATGTCGTTCCTGTCTGCAAAGCCCTGGATCTCATCAGCTTTGCTGCTCAACCAGGAATCCTGCATCTGCCGCAGCTTCAGCTGGATGGTGCTGCGTGTGCTCTTCAGTATGTATTTCTTTGACTGTGACTTGGGATCTTCAATGTGGGCTCTGTAGGCTTGGCGTTTGTCTTCCAGCAGCTGCTTGATCTCAATGCAGTTCTCATCAAACCAGTCTTTGTGCTTCCTGGCAGAAGGCCCCAGGCACTCCATGGCAGTGTTGTACACCGTCTCATGCAGTGTGCCCCATGCTGCCTCCACATTCTGGTTGTCCAGCACGGTGGACTCAAGGCGTTCCTCCAGGGTGTCAGCAAAGCTCTGCTTGATGTTGCCTAGCTCCAGCTTGTTGACATTCAGGCGTTTGGGTGCTTTCATGCCCTGAGGCCGTCTCATGGGCTGGATGCGGAGGTTGAGTTTGGAGATGATAAGGCGGTGGTCTGTCCAGCACTCGGCGCCGCACATGGCCCTCGTGACTCGTACGTCCTGCCTGTCCCTCTTCCTGACGATGACAAAGTCGATGAGATGCCAATGCCCAGAGCGAGGATGCATCCATGACGTCCTGTTGCGGGTAGGGAGGCAGAAGATGGTGTTTGTGATAAGAAGGTCGTGCTCGGCACATGTCTGTAGAAGTAGTTGACCATTGCTGTTACAGTTGCCAACCCCATGCTTCCCAATCACGCCTTCTCAGGAAGTGCTGTCACAGCCAACTCTCACGTTAAAGTCACCAAGAATGATGAGCTTGTCTGCCTTGGGAACAGTGGTGATGACAGCGTTCAGGTCCTCGTAGAACGTGTCCTTGATCTCATCTGGGTTGGTCATGGTCAGTGGGCGCGTAGGCGCTGACAATGGTGGTAAACTTCTTCCCGTTGCATAAAGGGAGTTTCATCGTCATCAGGCGATCGTTCACTCCTTTCGGGGGGCCAGCCAGCTTGCCAACGAGGGTTGTCTTCACTGCAAAGCCAACTCCAGCCTCACGTCTCTCTTCAGGTCCGCGACCACTCCAAAAGAAGGTGTAGCCTGCGCCTCGCTCACAGAGTTCGCCTTCTTCTGCTAGTCTGGTCTCACTTAAGGCAGCGATGTCGATGTTGTACCTGGCTAGTTCACTCGCAATGAGTGCTGTGCGGCTCTGTGGTCTGCCTGAGTCGCCTCTGTCCAGAAGCGTACGCATGTTCCATGTGGCAATGGTCAATGGGGTGCTTCTTGTTTTCTTCTTTCTTTCCTTTGTGTGTCGACCACTTGAGTAGGGTCCCCGTCAGCCGCGGTATGCTGACTAGGGTGGTGTGGAGCAGGCAATGTTTAGGGCATCTTTTTTTAGCCCCTTCCTCATGCCATGGAGGTGAGCAGTGCTGTCCTGAAGAAGGCTGCTCAGTCGCTCAGGGGGCTGCCGATCTCCACCGCTGCTCCAGTCGGTGAAAAACGACCCTATGGCCTGAGCCGCCTGCTAGCAGCTTCTAGGACCCATGAGTGAGAGCTGGGTGCCGGTGGGGACCAACAGAGGAAGAACCACTCCCGGAAGAGCGTTACAAGCCCCCCATCTAGAGGTACTACCCCTCGCGTGTACTCCCTAACCCCCCTAATTTCAAAATGTAATGTTTAAAATGAGAAAGATCAGTTTAAAGCAAATTAACCCCCCTAGCATTAATTACGGATTAATTTCCCTTTTTTACTATCTGCACAAAAGACATGCACCAGAAATATAACTTCCATACTTAGCAAAAGAAGTTCCTGTTTGAACAAAAAATGATAAAAATGACTGCTCTTGATGCTGTGTCAGAATATCAGATCAAAGTGCCAAGTTTAGAGAATAAAAAAAAAATATAAATATAACAGTAAATTCATTTTGCATATAATTTGGCTTCTTTTTAAAAAAATTTTTGGTGCCCATTACAGAGGTGCAACAAGATGACTGGAAAGAACTGAATTTTTCCCATTTTTATGCCAGTTTTGGTGTCAACTGACAAAGTATTTGCAGAGAAAATGGAAATGTTAAAGTTTACCACGGATACACACACACACACACACAGACAACAAAACGCTGGGTTAAAACATAGACTCACTTTTTTTTCTTTTTTTCTTTTTTTACACAAGTGAGTCAAAAATGACAATCATTGTTTTCTGTGACTCTCTACCTTCGGTAATGCGGACTGCAACACACCTCTCTCTCACTCACATTTACATACACACATGACGCACACATGTACACATGCATGTACACACACACACACTCACACAAATACATGTAAAACACAAATATGTTAACCATTCACACATACATGAACACACACACACGTACAAAACATAAAAAGGTACGAATATAAATAAACAAGAGAGGCAAGGCCTTCAAGACTCACTTGTGATACACTTAAAAAAAAATGTAATCGTTAAAATGTGTGCCATATTTGTTATTATAAAGCTTCGAGTTAAAAAAAAAAAAAGAAAAAAAAAGTCCTAACCAGATTCGAACCCCGCGTGTTCGGGTGAGAAGAAACTGTCTTACCCATTACACTATCGTGGCTCCTTAACTGACGTTCTAAAATTTAATATTTGAACATACTTTTTTAAAGGGCGATAAATCAATTGCGGTATTGGCAGTGAGAACGCTGTTTAAATCATATTATTCTGGTGTATCTTGGGCATTCAAAAAATCTTTAAGGGCAATAAAAAAAATATTTTTAAGTCCGCGGTAAAGGAGACGTGGCTATCGCCCTAATCACACTGCAACATTTAGCCGTTTTCTCTAGATCTAGATACATGTACAAGTTTAGTTACACCCGCCGGGAATGTAGTACGACACGGCCGATTCAATTTCTCTTTTATGTTCATTTTAGTTTTATAGTTTTAAAGTTGATATGAAAATTTAGTATTTTGTTAAACTTATAACATGTAGAGCCAAGTACAAGTACTTCTAAACGTCGTAAGAAGTGAAAAGAACTTCATTTCGAGAAAAGTCAAGACTGGAATTTTTTTCGTTTCATCTGATCAATTCAAGGGTATTAACTCGCATGGTTTACAATTTTTAACTGAATTCCGACTGATTCTGTGGATATTTTTATGGCAGTTTGGGGCATAATCCAGTAAGTGATGAGGCGTTCACAAATCTTTCTCTGAATAAATATTTAACGGTCTCCTTCTCCAACTTTCCATCACATGTTATCGTGTATTGTCCATTGAATATAGGATTGAACGGGCAGGTCAACAACTTGAAACAAAATGGCGTCGTTCGCGTTCGCGAAGAATATGAGCACGCGCTTTGAATGTGTATAAATATGTGTACGCAATTGATTTTTGCCCATGACCTTCAGGGCTCAGCCAATAGATCTGTAAAGTCCACTCGTATTGATTTTAGTATTTTCCGAAAAAGACCACTTGGGTGAATGAACATAGTGAAAGCCCTGTACATTGAGAGTAAAACACACAAGCTTTTTATGTATTGAGTATAATTTCAAAATGTAATGTTTAAGATGAGAAAGATCAGTTTCAAGCAAATTAAGTCCCCTAGCATTAATTACAGATTAATTTCCCTTTTTTTACTACTGCACCAAAACGTTTGCAAAATAAATAAAACTTCCATGCTCAGCAAAAGGAGTTCCTGTTTGAACAAAAAATGATAGTAATGACTGCTCTTGTTGTTGTGTCAGATTATCAGATCAAAGTTTAGAGAATGCAAAAAATATAAATATAACAGTAAATGCAGTTTGCATATAATTTGACTTCTTTTTATATTTTTTGTGCCCATCCCAGAGGTGCAATATTGTTTTAAACAAGATGACTGGAAAGAACTGAATTTTTCCTATTTTTATGCCTAATTTGGTGTCAACTGACAAAGTATTTGCAGAGAAAATGCCAATGTTAAAGTTTACCATGGAGACACACACACACACACACACACACACACACACAGACAACCGAACACCGGGTTAAAACATACTCACTTTGTTTACACAAGTGAGTCAAAAATATACACTGATACAGTAGAAATTAGTAGGATACATACATGTGCATATCAATGCAAAAACTTGTGCATACTCACACTTTTATGCACAGACACACACACGTTTGAACAGAAGCTGCATATTACATGTGGATGGGGCTTTGGGGAAAAAGCTACTGGCGAAGCGATTGGTTTTCGACCTTATACTTCTGTACCGTCGACCAGATGGGAGCATCTCGAAAATCCCAAAAGCTGGGTGTGATTTATCCTGGCTGATTGATTTTGCTTTTTACACACATGTACACGCATATATACGTATGTACACACAAATATACATGCACACATGTCTTTGCATATATATATATATATATATATATATATATATATATATATATATATATATATATAACAGCTACAACAACAACAACCCCCCCACCCCACACACAAAAAACAAACAAACAAACAACAAAAACAAAACAAAACATAAACAACAGCCACAAACAACAACAACAACAAAAAAACAAACAAACAAACAAAAAAAACCCACCAAACACACACACACACACACAAAGCTAAGCTTCATTTTTCTTCCAATTTGGGT
>NC_134886.1:44846353-44847827 GCF_041734735.1 Babylonia areolata
AGGGTTAGGGTTAGGGTTAGGGTTAGGGTTAGGGTTAGGGTTAGGGTTAGGGTTAGGGTTAGGGTTAGGGTTAGGGTTAGGGTTAGGGTTAGGGTTAGGGTTAGGGTTAGGGTTAGGGTTAGGGTTAGGGTTAGGGTTAGGGTTAGGGTTAGGGTTAGGGTTAGGGTTAGGGTTAGGGTTAGGGTTAGGGTTAGGGTTAGGGTTAGGGTTAGGGTTAGGGTTAGGGTTAGGGTTAGGGTTAGGGTTAGGGTTAGGGTTAGGGTTAGGGTTAGGGTTAGGGTTAGGGTTAGGGTTAGGGTTAGGGTTAGGGTTAGGGTTAGGGTTAGGGTTAGGGTTAGGGTTAGGGTTAGGGTTAGGGTTAGGGTTAGGGTTAGGGTTAGGGTTAGGGTTAGGGTTAGGGTTAGGGTTAGGGTTAGGGTTAGGGTTAGGGTTAGGGTTAGGGTTAGGGTTAGGGTTAGGGTTAGGGTTAGGGTTAGGGTTAGGGTTAGGGTTAGGGTTAGGGTTAGGGTTAGGGTTAGGGTTAGGGTTAGGGTTAGGGTTAGGGTTAGGGTTAGGGTTAGGGTTAGGGTTAGGGTTAGGGTTAGGGTTAGGGTTAGGGTTAGGGTTAGGGTTAGGGTTAGGGTTAGGGTTAGGGTTAGGGTTAGGGTTAGGGTTAGGGTTAGGGTTAGGGTTAGGGTTAGGGTTAGGGTTAGGGTTAGGGTTAGGGTTAGGGTTAGGGTTAGGGTTAGGGTTAGGGTTAGGGTTAGGGTTAGGGTTAGGGTTAGGGTTAGGGTTAGGGTTAGGGTTAGGGTTAGGGTTAGGGTTAGGGTTAGGGTTAGGGTTAGGGTTAGGGTTAGGGTTAGGGTTAGGGTTAGGGTTAGGGTTAGGGTTAGGGTTAGGGTTAGGGTTAGGGTTAGGGTTAGGGTTAGGGTTAGGGTTAGGGTTAGGGTTAGGGTTAGGGTTAGGGTTAGGGTTAGGGTTAGGGTTAGGGTTAGGGTTAGGGTTAGGGTTAGGGTTAGGGTTAGGGTTAGGGTTAGGGTTAGGGTTAGGGTTAGGGTTAGGGTTAGGGTTAGGGTTAGGGTTAGGGTTAGGGTTAGGGTTAGGGTTAGGGTTAGGGTTAGGGTTAGGGTTAGGGTTAGGGTTAGGGTTAGGGTTAGGGTTAGGGTTAGGGTTAGGGTTAGGGTTAGGGTTAGGGTTAGGGTTAGGGTTAGGGTTAGGGTTAGGGTTAGGGTTAGGGTTAGGGTTAGGGTTAGGGTTAGGGTTAGGGTTAGGGTTAGGGTTAGGGTTAGGGTTAGGGTTAGGGTTAGGGTTAGGGTTAGGGTTAGGGTTAGGGTTAGGGTTAGGGTTAGGGTTAGGGTTAGGGTTAGGGTTAGGGTTAGGGTTAGGGTTAGGGTTAGGGTTAGGGTTAGGGTTAGGGTTAGGGTTAGGGTTAGGGTTAGGGTTAGGGTTAGGGTTAGGGTTAGGGTTAGGGTTAGGGTTAGGGTTAGGGTTAGGG
>NC_134887.1:0-112500 GCF_041734735.1 Babylonia areolata
TTTAAAACCAGTTTGTGCTGAGGAGTGGCCCCAAAAATACACCAGGGAAGAGCGGGTGCTGCGAGCGGTAAATGCTTTTCTATTTTTTACTTAAATTCTTTTTATGCACTCCACCCATACATGTTTTTTTTTTTTTAGAAATAATTCTCTTGATTGTGTTTTTTTATACGTAAAAACAAATTTTAAAAAATCGCTTTATGTATTAAACATGCGCACATATGTTGTTTGTTTATTTTTCAGATGTACGTCTTCCCGAAACGAAATAAATTCACCCCAGACCAACTCCAAACGGCTTTTAAATATTTAGGAGCATATCGGCGACAAAAAAGTGTGCCTGTAGAGCTTATCAAAATTTTACGAAAAAATTTTACCGATTTCGATGATGTTTTTGCTGAAATAAAAGATAAAACGATAATAGATAAAGTGCGTGCATGGCCCATTGATGCAGCATTGATCTTTTAATTTTTTTTTTCCAAGTTTGCAATATAAAACCCTCAATGATAATTCCTGGATTGTTTCACTTATATATTCATGTTTTTCCTTTTCGAGGGTGGATTTGAATATTTTTTCTTTCCATGGTGTTTGAAAGTGTTTTTCTATAACAAAAATGTGATAATAAAATGTATTATCTGTACCAAAAATGACTTAAGAGATACTTATACGTGTGTGTGTGTGTGTGTGTGTGTGTGTGTGTGTGTGTGTGTGTGTGTGTGTGGGTGTGTGTGAGTGTGTGAGTGTTTCTATGTTTGTGCGCGTCTCTGTGGCAGTACCTAACTTGCAAATATCCAACTTCTGTCATCAAATTCATATGAACACATAATACTTTTTAAAAAAAAAACACCTCCACTGTCATCTCTCTCTCTCTCTCTCTCTCTCTCTCTCTCTCACACATACAGACATACAAGTCAGATTGTTTAAAAAAAAAAAAAAAGGCAATACATGTGGTGTTCATTTACATACACTCGCAAATAGTAAATTAGCATAATGTTCACACAACAAACACCCCCCCCCCCCCCCCGACTTCACCAACAGTGTTTAAATTACGGCCAGCGGCCGTCATTACTCTCCCCCCCCCCCTCCCCACCACCACCACCACCACCACCACTGCCGACGTTTAACAGCAAACACAACTCAATTTCTATAATCTGCACAGATAACACAACACTCAGACACGGCGAGCGCAAACACACCCAGTCCAAAAACCTTGCAGAAAAACTTTTTCCCCTTACACGTGGTGATAATATAATAATATTATACACACTCGTGCTACCTAAAAATAGCACACAAAAAATGAACAAAGATTTCACACAATAAACACCAACACTTTTATTAATAATTATTGTGAATTCTGTCCAATGGCCGTCACGACCCAAACTGCCGACATCCACACGAGCGGAAGAGGCAAACAGCCTATTTTTTTTTTCATAAACTAACCCACATAAATAAAACACAACAATCACATAGTCACAAAAAAAAACACATTTTATACCAAAAACAAATACATTAATATCCAGTTTTAAAAAAAACTCTCAAATAATGAAGGATCAAGACGGGGCGGGAGGATGGTTGGGATTTCTCACGTCCGGGCAAAACCCCCACGGAGGCCTCGTTTCGCAATCAAAGTACAAAAATGTCGTTGGGGTAACACTCAATGGCGCCAGCGTACTATAATAACAGTATGAACTCACCAAGGAGACTATACAATGTTACACTGAAGACAACAATTGTTACCCTAGCGCCGCCAGTTTTGGTGGTGGTGAAGCACACCGGAGACCCTAACCCTAACCCTAACCCTAACCCTAACCCTAACCCTAACCCTAACCCTAACCCTAACCCTAACCCTAACCCTAACCCTAACCCTAACCCTAACCCTAACCCTAACCCTAACCCTAACCCTAACCCTAACCCTAACCCTAACCCTAACCCTAACCCTAACCCTAACCCTAACCCTAACCCTAACCCTAACCCTAACCCTAACCCTAACCCTAACCCTAACCCTAACCCTAACCCTAACCCTAACCCTAACCCTAACCCTAACCCTAACCCTAACCCTAACCCTAACCCTAACCCTAACCCTAACCCTAACCCTAACCCTAACCCTAACCCTAACCCTAACCCTAACCCTAACCCTAACCCTAACCCTAACCCTAACCCTAACCCTAACCCTAACCCTAACCCTAACCCTAACCTAACCCTAACCCTAACCCTAACCCTAACCCTAACCCTAACCCTAACCCTAACCCTAACCCTAACCCTAACCCTAACCCTAACCCTAACCCTAACCCTAACCCTAACCCTAACCCTAACCCTAACCCTAACCCTAACCCTAACCCTAACCCTAACCCTAACCCTAACCCTAACCCTAACCCTAACCCTAACCCTAACCCTAACCCTAACCCTAACCCTAACCCTAACCCTAACCCTAACCCTAACCCTAACCCTAACCCTAACCCTAACCCTAACCCTAACCCTAACCCTAACCCTAACCCTAACCCTAACCCTAACCCTAACCCTAACCCTAACCCTCCCTAACCCTAACCCTAACCCTAACCCTAACCCTAACCCTAACCCTAACCCTAACCCTAACCCTAACCCTAACCCTAACCCTAACCCTAACCCTAACCCTAACCCTAACCCTAACCCTAACCCTAACCCTAACCCTAACCCTAACCCTAACCCTAACCCTAACCCTAACCCTAACCCTAACCCTAACCCTAACCCTAACCCTAACCCTAACCCTAACCCTAACCCTAACCCTAACCCTAACCCTAACCCTAACCCTAACCCTAACCCTAACCCTAACCCTAACCCTAACCCTAACCCTAACCCTAACCCTAACCCTAACCCTAACCCTAACCCTAACCCTAACCCTAACCCTAACCCTAACCCTAACCCTAACCCTAACCTCCCTAACCCTAACCCTAACCCTAACCTCTAACCCTAACCCTCCCTAACCCTAACCCTAACCCAACCCTTACCCTAACCCTAACTCCCTAACCCTAACCCTACCCTAACCTACCCTAACCCTAACTTAACCCTAACCTAACCCTAAACCCTAACCCTCCCTAACCCTAACCCCTAACCCTAACCTCCCTAACTCTCACCCTAACCTAACCTAACCTAACCCTAACCCCCCTCCCCCTAACCCCCCTAACCCTAACCCTAACCCTCCCTAAAACCTAACCCTAACCTAACCCTAACCTACTAACCCTAACCCTAACCTAACCCTAACCCCACCACCATCCCGGCAGCTCCTGCACTTCAGTCGTGGTCAGGATTGTCTCCCTGCCTCTGTCTCCCTGTCTGTCTCCCTGTCTTTGTCTCCCTGCTTGGTCTCCCTGCCTCTGTCTCCCTGTGTGACTCCCTGTCTGTCTCCCTGTCTGTCTCCCTGCCTCTGTCTCCCTGTCTGTCTCCCTGTCTGTCTCTCCCTGTCTGTCTCCCAGCCTGTTTGGATTGAGCTGTTTGGCATGTCTGCTGTAGACAGGTCTCATTAGCGTACCCTTCAGCTTGGTGGTGGAGCTAAGTCCTCTCCGCTCTGAGATATTCTAACGGTGTCTCCAAAAGGCAGCGCTGGCTTTGTCGATCCTGTTGTTGACCTTAGCGTCTATGTTCATTGCACGAGAGAGCGTGCTGCCTAGGTTGTCGACTGCCTGAAGATTCTGCCCCTTCACTGTGATGCACGGCTCCTGGTATGACTTTCACGGGGCACGCTGATACATAACTTCGGTCTTTCTGGTGCTGATGGTGAGACCCAAGTTGTGAGAAGCAGTTCATTTCACAGTGCATCTTCTGCTCTGTGCTGGCGTGGACTGTGCAATCATCAGCAAACAAGAAGTCGCTGATGACAGTCTTTTTCACCTTAGTAACAGCCTGCAGGCGCCTGAGGTTGAACAATCTCCCGCCAGTCCCGTACCTGACGTGAATTCCTTCTTCACAGTCACGGAAGGCATCTGTCGGCATGGCAGAGAATACCATACTGAACAGAGTCGGGGCGAGAACGCAGCCTTGTTTGACGCCGTTTGTCACTGGAAGGGCGTCTGACTCGTCTCCGTTATCCAGAACATTCATCATCATGCTGTCGTGGAACTGCCGGACGATTGTGATGAACTTACTGGGGCAGCCAAACTTCTCCATGATCTTTGCTGCTGACTGTATCGAAAGCCTCGGTCAGATTGACAAAGTCATGAAGAGATCGCTGTGTTGCTCCTGGCATTTTTCCTGGAGTTGGCATGCAGCAAAAATCGTATCCGCAGTCCCATGTTCAGCCCAGAAGCCACACTAGCTTTCTGGAAGGAGGCCTTGCTCAAGATGTTGGAGAAGGCGGTTGAGCAGGACACGCGCCAGAATCTTCTCAGCAATGGACAAGAGGGAGACGCCTTGGTGGTTGTCGCAAGACTGGCGGTTGACTTTTCTCTTGTAGATGTGGACTATGCTGGCATCTTTCAGCTGTTGCGGGATCTGTCCCTAGTTCTACATGGACTGGAAGAGTTGTCAGCTTTTGCATCATGGCAGGGCCTCCTGCTTTGCACACCTCAGCAGGGATTGCATCAGATCCTGGCGCTTTGCCACAGGACAGTTGCTTCACTGTCTTCCTGACTTCATCTTCTGTGGGGAGGGTGTCGAGGTCCTCGTTGATCTCTACCTGGGGCAGGTGAGAAATGGTCTCGTCGTTTAATGTCTGCAGATCGGTGGAGGACGTTGTTGAAGTGCTCAACCCACCGCTCCAGAACCTGCTTCTTCTTTGTCAGGAGCTGCGTCCCATCTGCTTTGAGGAGGGGTGAGGAGCCACAGGACTTGCATCACAAAAGCGCTTTGTGTCGTGGCTGTCTGCATAGCCCTGGATTTCATCCGCCTTCTTGCTGAACCAGCTGTCCTGCATCTCGCGAAGTTTCTTCTGCACCTTTCTTCTTGCATCAGCAAAGGCATATTTCTTGGCTCGTGACGTGGGGTTGTTTTGATGTGCAGTGAACAGTTGACGTTTCTCTTGTCATCAGTGCCTCTATGTCTTCATCTTTCTCATCGAACCAGTCTTGGTTTCTTCAGGTTGCTGGTCCGACGAGTTCGAGGGCAGTAGTGTAGACAGCATTTCTGAAGGCCATCCACTGTTCCTCAACACTGGTCCCATCTTCCTGTGGTGTGTCTGGCAGTCTGCCACCAAGGTTGTCGGCGAGTTCTTCTGCAACCTTGCTGCTTCTCAGTTTGGAGACATTCAGCCTCTTTGCAGTCTTCTAATCCTGGGGGTCTTCTCATGGGCAGAGTTCGAAACCTGAACTTGGACACAATGGGGCGATGGTCGGTCCAGCAGTCAGCACCACGCATGGCTCTCGTCACTCTGACGTCCAGTCTGTCCCTCTTCCTGGTGACGTAGTTTATAAGATGCCAGTGCCTCAAGCGAGGGTGTATCCATGACGTCTTCTTACGGGTGAGTAGGCGGTACAGGGTGTTGGTGATGACAAGGTCATGTGTGGCACACATCTTGAGGAGCACAAGGCTGTTGCTGTTACACTTGCCAGTGTCGTGTCTTCCAGTGATCCCTTCCCACGTTTGGTAGTCTGTCCCTACTCTCAAGAATATTGAGCTTCTCTGACTGTGGGACTGCTGAAATGAGGGTGTCAAGTTCTTCATAGAACCTGTCTTTAGTGTCACCTGGGTTGGTCATGGTGGGAGCACAGGCACTAATCAGCTCTTCTTGTTTGAAAGTAGGAGCTGAGGTGTCATCAGGCGGTCATTGATACCCTGTAGAAGCTTGGTGAGTTTACAGGCCTGGCCAGATTTGATGGCAAATCCCACACCTGTTTCTCATCGTTCAGCACTGCTGCGACCACTCCAGAAGAACGTGTATCCACCATACGTTATGTCAGCTGGCCCTTGTCTGCTATGCGTGTTTCGCTGAGCTGCTATGTTTACATTGTCGCGAGACAGCTATTTCCGCGATCAGTGCAGTTCTTCTCTCAGGCCTGTCTGACTTGATGTTGTCCAGCAGAGTTCTCACGTTCCATTTGCCAAGGTAGAGCACAGTCACTTTCTTCTTTGTTTGCGTGTGCATTTTAAAAATAAATTTTATAAGAATGTGATAACATAAGTGTTACGTGTGTTGAAAGGGTTCAACCGTAAAAATCTAGATTTATGAAGTTTTCTTTGTGACCGTGTGTGTGTGTGTGTGTGTGTGTGTGTGTAGTCGTATTATATATGATACTTAAGCTAAGGTATCCAAACAACCAGCTATGGTATCCAAACTACCCCCACCCCCTTAATCCTTTTCCGTCATGTATCTTTGCTTCCTGGGTGTGGCTTCGTAGTCAGCCTCTGAAACCGTATTAATTGAGCGTAAGACTTTTATTTGTCACTTCTTTCGGGAATCCCTTAACTGGTCAAAATCGCAATATTCGGAACGGGGGTCAACCCGAACTTTTGTAAGATTTGGTTATTGATAAACTGTTGGCGAGATAAACTTGTGTATTGTTAATTTGAGGAGTGGAGGGGACCAAGAGAGGATTTTGCCAGTGTTTTATAGACGATATCCAGTGTTTCATGGACGATATCCAGTGTTTCATAGACGTTATCCAGTGTTCTATAGACGATATCCAGCGTTCTATAGACGATATCCAGTGTTTCATAGACGATATCCAGTGTTTGCAGCATTCCCACTTCCCTGTCCATCCACTGACTTCCCTGCCCTTCCACTGGGCATCCATTGTCTCCCCTTGACCTGCCTTTGACCTCCCTGGGTTTCGTTTGATTGCCACCGCCTTCTACTCTCTTCCACCGCCAGTGTCCGCTGGCCTGAGTCCCTGTAAGAGGTTCTACGTTTGTCCTGGTCTTCTTCCTGGCGGAGTCCCTGTAAGAGGTTCTACGTTTGTCCTGGTCTTCTTCCTGGCGGAGTCCCTGCAAGAGGTTCTACGCTTGTCCTGGTCTTCTTCCTGACGGAGTCCCTGCAAGAGGTTCTACGCTTGTCCTGGTCTTCTTCCTGGCGAAGTCCCTGTAAGAGGTTCTACGTTTGTCCTGGTCTTCTTCCTGGCGGAGTCCCTGCAAGAGGTTCTACGTTTGTCCTGGTCTTCTTCCTGGCGAAGTCCCTGTAAGAGGTTCTACGTTTGTCCTGGTCTTCTTCCTGGCGAAGTCTCTGTAAGAGGTTCTACGTTTGTCCTGGTCTTCTTCCTGGCGGAGTCCCTGTAAGAAGTTCTACGTTTGTCCTAGTCTTCTTCCTGGCGGAGTCCCTGCAAGAGGTTCTACGTTTGTCCTGGTCTTCTTCCTGGCGAAGTCCCTGCAAGAGGTTCTACGTTTGTCCTGGTCTTCTTCCTGGCGAAGTCCCTGCAAGAGGTTCTACGTTTGTCCTGGTCTTCTTCCTGGCGGAGTCCCTGCAAGAGGTTCTACGCTTGTCCTGGTCTTCTTCGTCGTCACTGTTTTTCGTCATCGTCACTCACTGTTCGTCACTTCTTCGTCGTCACTGTTTTTCGTCATCGTCACTCACTGTTCGTCACTTCTTCGTCGTCACTGTTTTTCGTCATCGTCACTCACTGTTCGTCACTTCTTCGTCGTCACTGTTTTTCGTCATCGTCACTCACTGTTCGTCACTTCTTCGTCGTCACCGTCTCCCACTCGTCTTCATCGTCGTCGTACGTGGTTCAGTCCCAGGCTTGTCTCCGTATTCTGCTCACCTTCATCGTCGTCGTCACCGTCTTCTACTCAACCTTCATCGCCGTCGTCGTCGTCACCGTCTTCTACTCAACCTTCATCGCCGTCGTCGTCGTCACCGTCTTCTACTCAACCTTCATCGCCGTGGTCGTCGTCACCGTCTTCTACTCAACCTTCATCGCCGTCGTCGTCGTCACCGTCTTCTATTCAACCTTCGTCGTCGTCGTACTTCAGTTCTGTTCCAGTCTTGTCGTCTCCATCTCCTTCCCACTTCATCGTCCTCATCGTCTTCATCTCCTTCGCACTTCATCTCCTTCCCACTTCATCGTCCTCGTCGTCTCCATCTCCTTCCCACTTCATCGTCCTCATTGTCTTCATCTCCTTCCCACTTCATCTCCTTCCCACTTCATCGTCCTCGTCGTCTTCATCTCCTTCCCACTTCATCGTCCTCGTCGTCTCCATCTCCTTCCCACTTCATCGTCCTCATCATCTCCATCTCCTTCCCACTTCATCGTCCTCATCATCTCCATCTCCTTCCCACTTCATCGTCCTCATCATCTCCATCTCCTTCGCACTTCATCGTCCTCACTGTCTCCATCTCCTTCCCACTTCATCGTCCTCATCGTCTCCATCTCCTTCCCACTTCATCGTCCTCACCGTCTCCATCTCCTTCCCACTTCATCGTCCTCACCGTCTCCATCTCCTTCCCACTTCATCGTCCTCATCGTCTCCATCTCCTTCCCACTTCATCGTCCTCATCATCTCCATCTCCTTCCCACTTCATCGTCCTCATCATCTCCATCTCCTTCCCACTTCATCGTCCTCATCTCCTTCCCACTTCATCGTCCTCATCGTCTCCATCTCCTTCCCACTTCATCGTCCTCATCTCCTTCCCACTTCATCGTCCTCATCGTCTCCATCTCCTTCCCACTTCATCGTCCTCATCGTCTCCATCTCCTTCCCACTTCATCGTCCTCATCTCCTTCCCACTTCATCGTCCTCATCGTCTCCATCTCCTTCGCACTTCATCGTCCTCATCATCTCCATCTCCTTCCCACTTCATCGTCCTCATCATCTCCATCTCCTTCGCACTTCATCGTCCTCATCATCTCCATCTCCTTCCCACTTCATCGTCCTCATCATCTCCATCTCCTTCCCACTTCATCGTCCTCATCATCTCCATCTCCTTCGCACTTCATCGTCCTCATCTCCTTCCCACTTCATCGTCCTCATCGTCTCCATCTCCTTCCCACTTCATCGTCCTCATCGTCTCCATCTCCTTCGCACTTCATCGTCCTCATCGTCTCCATCTCCTTCGCACTTCATCTCCTTCCCACTTCATCGTCCTCACCGTCTCCATCTCCTTCCCACTTCATCGTCCTCATCGTCTCCATCTCCTTCCCACTTCATCGTCCTCACCGTCTCCATCTCCTTCCCACTTCATCGTCCTCACCGTCTCCATCTCCTTCCCACTTCATCGTCCTCATCGTCTCCATCTCCTTCCCACTTCATCGTCCTCACCATCTCCATCTCCTTCCCACTTCATCGTCCTCATCATCTCCATCTCCTTCCCACTTCATCGTCCTCATCTCCTTCCCACTTCATCGTCCTCATCGTCTCCATCTCCTTCCCACTTCATCGTCCTCATCTCCTTCCCACTTCATCGTCCTCATCGTCTCCATCTCCTTCCCACTTCATCGTCCTCGTCTCCATCTCCTTCCAACTTCATCGTCCTCATCTCCTTCCCACTTCATCGTCCTCATCATCTCCATCTCCTTCCCACTTCATCGTCCTCATCATCTCCATCCCACTTCATCGTCCTCATCGTCTCCATCTCCTTCGCACTTCATCTCCTTCCCACTTCATCGTCCTCACCGTCTCCATCTCCTTCCCACTTCATCGTCCTCATCATCTCCATCTCCTTCCCACTTCATCGTCCTCATCATCTCCATCTCCTTCGCACTTCATCGTCCTCATCGTCTCCATCTCCTTCGCACTTCATCTCCTTCCCACTTCATCGTCCTCACCGTCTCCATCTCCTTCCCACTTCATCGTCCTCATCATCTCCATCTCCTTCCCACTTCATCGTCCTCATCATCTCCATCTCCTTCCCACTTCATCGTCCTCACCGTCTCCATCTCCTTCCCACTTCATCGTCCTCATCGTCTCCATCTCCTTCCCACTTCATCGTCCTCACCGTCTCCATCTCCTTCCCACTTCATCGTCCTCATCGTCTCCATCTCCTTCCCACTTCATCGTCCTCATCATCTCCATCTCCTTCCCACTTCATCGTCCTCATCTCCTTCCCACTTCATCGTCCTCATCGTCTCCATCTCCTTCCCACTTCATCGTCCTCATCGTCTCCATCTCCTTCCCACTTCATCGTCCTCATCGTCTCCATCTCCTTCCCACTTCATCGTTCTCATCTCCTTCCCACTTCATCGTCCTCATCGTCTCCATCTCCTTCCCACTTCATCGTCCTCATCATCTCCATCTCCTTCCCACTTCATCGTCCTCATCATCTCCATCTCCTTCCCACTTCATCGTCCTCATCATCTCCATCTCCTTCGCACTTCGTCCTCATCATCTCCATCTCCTTCGCACTTCATCGTCCTCATCGTCTCCATCTCCTTCGCACTTCATCGTCCTCATCGTCTCCATCTCCTTCGCACTTCATCGTCCTCATCGTCTCCATCTCCTTCGCACTTCATCGTCCTCATCTCCTTCGCACTTCATCGTCCTCATCGTCTCCATCTCCTTCGCACTTCATCGTCCTCATCATCTCCATCTCCTTCCCACTTCATCCTCGTCGTCTTTGTATGGTGCTTTAGTGCCTCCATCATCATCAACGTACAGTCTGTCTGGGTTTCATCTACACCGTTTTTCCCCTCAAGAAGTTTTATTTTGTTCTTCGGGACACCATCTACCTCCGCTTGGTGGAAAGTGATCAGTTGTTTTTCTGGCGCCTCTTGTCATGTCATACATTGATTTATTGATGTATACTTCAGTGTTGTACTTTGTTTTCTTTGATCTTCGTGATTATCTGTGTTGGTTTTTAAAAAAATTTTTTACATAAATATGCTGAATAAATATATATAAACCTTTATTCTGTTATAGTTTGTGTTATCGGGTGTTATAGTCTGTGTGTTGTCAGTGCTGGGTTGGGTGGTGGGTTTCTAGTCCATTCTCCTATAGTGTGTGACAATTACAGTGAACATCACATGGACAATACAACATGTGAACATCACATGTACACTGCAAACAGTGTTTAATGAAAGCCATTTCAATCCACACTTCCAGTAATGACCTTTCAACCTGACATCAGTCGACCAAACAGGACAAAGGAGGTTGCTGACTGTATTGTCACATGTGGAGATATGTTGTGTACACACAATATTGTCACATGTGGAGATATGTTGTGTACACACAATATTGTCACATGTGGAGATATGTTGTGTACACACAATATTGTCACATGTGGAGATATGTTGTGTACACACAATATTGTCACATGTGGAGATATGTTGTGTACACACAATATTGTCACATGTGGAGATATGTTGTGTACACACAATATTGTCACATGTGGAGATATGTTGTGTACACACAATATTGTCACATGTGGAGATATGTTGTGTACACACAATATTGTCACATGTGGAGATATGTTGTGTACACACAAAGCAGCAGCATGCCATGTACATAAACTACTCATCATGATCTAAAAATACAATCATACGTTGTACACAAAATATCCTCACGGTAGAAGTCTAATAGCTGCAATCACCACACACTGAGTGAACACTATCATATTATGTTGCACAAATACAGAATGTATGGAACAGGTTACATGCATTTATGTTTAAAGTAAATCAATGACATTTTATTTATAACAATTAATTTACAATAAAGTATGGAAATATTTTTGAGACTAATGATTTTATTGGCCATTTTAAGTGCAATAAATAAGCATGCTACATTAGCAAAATATTGCAATTCTCTACAATGTTAAGTTCTACAAATAAGCATGCTACATTAGCAAAATATTGCAATTCTCTACAATGTTAAGTTCTACAAATAAGCATGCTACATTAGCAAAATATTGCAATTCTCTACAATGTTAAGTTCTATAAAGAAGCTTGTTACTCTGACAAAGTATTGTAAGCCTCTACAATGTTCAGTTCTATAAAGAAGCATAAAAGTCTCTGGAAATAAATAAAAACGAACAACAGGTGCCAGACTCTCTCTCTCACATACCATAACTCTGTCTTTGTCTCTGACGGTCTGTCTCTCTAACACACACACGATACACACTTTGTCTCTGTCTGTCTCTCTCAACGTAACTTCGTCTCACACACATGGTGTACACAGTGTCTCTCTCTCACACAAATCTCCAAACCAGTCGAACAACACATTATCTACACATCATGCTATCAACACATCATTAACACGTTATCTCCAAACCAGTCGAACAACACATTATCCACACATCATGCTATCAACACATCATTAACACGTTATCTCCAAACCAGTCAAACAACACATTATCTACACATCATGCTATCAACACATCATCAATACCTTGTCTACACGTTGTCTACAAACCAGTCAAACAACACATTATCTTCACATCATGCTATTAACACATCACCTACAAACTAGTCAAACACATATACACATCATGCTATCAACACATCATCTACAAACCAGTCAAACAACACATTATCTACACATCATGCTATCAACACATCATCAACCATTATCTAGAAACGTCGAACAACATATCTACACATCATGCTATCAACACATTATCTCCAAACCAGTCGAACACATTATCTACACATCATGCTATCAACACATAACCATTATCCAGAAACGTCGAACAACATATTATCTACACATCATGCTATCAACACATTATCTCCAAACCAGTCAAACACATTATCTACACATCATGCTATCAACACATCATCAACCATTATCTACAAACCAGTCGAACACCACATTATCTACACATCATGCTATCAACACATGATCTACAAATCAGTCGAACAACACATCAATGGCATTGCCCAGTCAGCACAATGCTGACTACATTCACCTAGACTCAAAGTACGGCACTGACAACATTCACCTAGGATCACTTACAACACTGACAACATTCACCTGGATCACTGTACAACACTGACAACATTCACCTGGATCACTGTACAACACTGACAACATTCACCTAGGATCACTGTACAACACTGACAACATTCACCTAGGATCACTGTACAACACTGACAACATTCACCTGGATTACTATACAACACTGACAACATTCACCCAGGATCACTGTACAACACTGACAACATTCACCCAGGATCACTGTACAACACTGACAACATTCACCTAGGATCACTGTACAACACTGACAACATTCACCTAGGATCACTGTACAACACTGACAACATTCACCTAGGATCACTGTACAACACTGACAACAGAGACAACATTCACCTAAGATTAAACGTTATCACTGACAGTGGTGGCCAATGTTATCACTGACAGTGGTGGCCAATGTCATCACTGACAGTGGTGACCAATGTTTACACTGCAGTGGTGACACGCTTATCACTGACAGTGGTGACCATTGTTATCACAGTGGTGACCAATGTTATCACAGTGGGACCCAATGTTATCACTGTCAGTGGTGGACAATGTTCATGAGTGGGTGACAATGTTATCACTGACAGTGGTGACCAACGCTATCACTGACAGTGGTGACCAATGTTATCACAGTGGTGACCAATGTTATCACAGTGGTGACCATGTTATCACTGACAGTGGTGACCAATGTTATGACAGTGGTGACCAATGTTATCACTGACAGTGGTGACCAATGTTATCACTGACAGTGGTGACCAATGTTATCACAGTGGTGACCAATGTTATCACTGACAGTGGTGACCAATGTTATCACAGTGGTGACCAATGTTATCACTGACAGTGGTGACCAATGTTATCACAGTGGTGACCAATGTTATCACAGTGGTGACCAATGTTATCACTGACAGTGGTAACCAATGTTATCACAGTGATGACCAATGTTATCACTGACAATGGTGACCAATGTTATCACAGTGATGACCAATGTTATCACCAATGTTATCACAATGGTGACCAATGTTATCACAGTGATGACCAATGTTATCACAATGGTGACCAATGTTATCACTGACAATGGTGACCAATGTTATCACAGTGATGACCAATGTTATCACAATGGTGACCAATGTTATCACTGACAGTGGTGACCAATGTTATCACAGTGATGACCAATGTTAATGTTAATGTTAATCAGGTTAATGTGATCAACGATGACTTTGTGGCAAATGTAATCAGTGATTTCAGGTTAATGTGATCAACGATGACTTTGTGACAAATGTAATCAGTGATTTCAGGTAAATGTGATCAATGATGACTCTGCACTGATTACAGGTAAATGTGATCAATGATTTCAGGTAAATGTGACGGATGACGACGCCATGGTAAATATAATTAGTGATTTCAGGTAAATGTGACGGATGACGACGCCATGGTAAATACAATTAGTGATTTCAGGTAAATGTGACGGATGACGACGCCATGGTAAATACAATTAGTGATTTCAGGTAAATGTGATGGATGACGACGCCATGGTAAATTAGTGATTTCAGGTAAATGTGACGGATGACGACGCCATGGTAAATACAATTAGTGATTTCAGGTAAATGTGACGGATGACGACGCCATGGTAAATTAGTGATTTCAGGTAAATGTGATGGATGATGATGGTTGTGGCAGCTCCTCAGTGGTAAAAGTTGGTGATGACGTTTGTTTCGATGAGCAGAGCAAAGACGAGGAAGACGCAGTACAGTGCCAGCAACAGCAATCCATAGCGTCGCGACATCTTGAATCCCGACAGTGGCACCAGTACAAGGGAGGTCACTAGGCTGACAGTCACACTCCCTGCCAGGAATAGCTCTTCCAGAGTTACCTGCAACTGTTCACACACCATCCATTACTGTTCACATCATAACTGTTCACACACCATCCATAACTGTTCACATCATAACTGTTCACACACCATCCATAACTGTTCACATCATAACTGTTCACACACCATCCATAACTGTTCACATCCATAACTGTTCACACACCATCCATAACTGTTCACATCCATAACTGTTCACACACCATCCATAACTGTTCACATCCATAACTGTTCACACACCATCCATAACTGTTCACATCCATAACTGTTCACACACTATCCATAATTGTTCACATCCATAACTGTTCATACACCATCCACAACCGTTCACACACCATCCATAACTGTTCACACACTATCCATAATTGTTCACATCATAACTGTTCACACACCATCTATAACTGTTCACACACCATCCATAACTGTTCACATCCATAACTGTTCACACACTATCCATAATTGTTCACATCATAACTGTTCACACACCATCCATAACTGTTCACATCCATAACTGTTCACACACCATCCATATCTGTTCACATAATAACTGTTTACACACCATCTATAACTGTTCACATCATAACTGTTTACACACCATCCATAACTGTTCACATCCATAACTGTTCACACACCATAACTGTTCACACACCATCCATAACTGTTCACATCCATAACTGTTCACACACCATCCACAACTGTTCACACACACCATCCATGACTGTTCACATACCATCCGTAACTGTTCACATCATAACTGTTCACACACCATCCATGACTGTTCACATCCATAACTGTTCACACACCATCAATGACTGTTCACATCCATAACTGTTCACACACCATCCATAACTGTTCACATCCATAACTGTTCACACACCATCCATGACTGTTCACATCCATAACTGTTCACACACCATCAATGACTGTTCACATCCATAACTGTTCACACACCATCAATGACTGTTCACATCCATAACTGTTCACACACCATCCATAACTGTTCACACACCATCCATGACTGTTCACATCCATAACTGTTCACACACCATCAATGACTGTTCACATCCATAACTGTTCACACACCATCCATAACTGTTCACACACCATCCATGACTGTTCACATCCATAACTGTTCACACACCATCCATAACTGTTCACACACCATCCATAACTGTTCACACACCATCCATAACTGTTCACACACCATCCATGACTGTTCACATCCATAACTGTTCACACACCATCCATAACTGTTCACACACCATCCATAACTGTTCACATCCATAACTGTTCACACACCATCCATGACTGTTCACATCCGTAACTGTTCACACACCATCCATAACTGTTCACACACCATCCATAACTGTTCACACACCATCCATAACTGTTCACACACCATCCATAACTGTTCACATCCATAACTGTTCACACACCATCCATAACTGTTCACACACCATCCATAACTGTTCACATCCATAACTGTTCACACACCATCCATAACTGTTCACACACCATCCATGACTGTTCACATCCATAACTGTTCACACACCATCCATGACTGTTCATATCCATAACTGTTCACACACCATCCATAACTGTTCACACACCATCCATAACTGTTCACACACCATCCATGACTGTTCACATCCATAACTGTTCACACACCATCCATAACTGTTCACACACCATCCATAACTGTTCACATCCATAACTGTTCACACACCATCCATAACTGTTCACATCCATAACTGTTCACACACTATCCATGACTGTTCACCCACCATCCATGACTGTTCACATCCATAACTGTTCACACACCATCCATAACTGTTCACACACCATCCATGACTGTTCACATCCATAACTGTTCACACACCATCCATGACTGTTCACATCCATAACTGTTCACACACCATCCATGACTGTTCACATCCATAACTGTTCACACACCATCCATAACTGTTCAAACACCATGCATATTTGTTCACATCCATAACTGTTCACACACCATCCATGACTGTTCACACACCATCCATAACTGATCACACACCATCCATAACTGTTAACATCCATGACTGTTCACACACCATCCATAATTGTTCACACACCATCCATAACTGTTAACATCCATAACTGTTCACACACCATCCATAACTGTTAACATCCATAACTGTTCACACACCATCCATGACTGTTCACATCCATAACTGTTCACACACCATCCATAACTGTTCAAACACCATGCATATTTGTTCACATCCATAACTGTTCACACACCATCCATGACTGTTCACACACCATCCATAACTGTTCACACACCATCCATAACTGTTCACACACCATCCATGACTGTTCACATCCATAACTGTTCACACACCATCCATAACTGTTCACATCCATAACTGTTCACATCAACTGTTCACACCAGCCATAACTGTTCACATCCATAACTGTTCACACACCATCCATGACTGTTCACATCCATAACTGTTCACACACCATCCACGACTATTCACACACCATCCATAACTGTTCACACCATCCATAGCTGTTCACACATCATCCATAACTGTTCACACCATCCATAACTGTTCACACACCATCCATAACTGTTCACATCCATAGCTGTTCACACACTATCCATAACTGTTCACACACCATCCATAACTGTTCACACACCATCCATAACTGTTCACACACCATCCATAACTGTTCACATCCATAACTGTTCACACACCATCCATAACTGTTCACACACCATCCATAACTGTTCACATCCATAGCTGTTCACACACTATCCATAACTGTTCACACACCATCCATGACTATTCACACACCATCCATAACTGTTCACACACCATCCATAACTGTTCACACACCATCCATAACTGTTCACACATCATCCATGACTGTTCACATCCATAACTGTTCACACACCATCCATAACTGTTCACACACCATCCATGACTGTTCACATCCATGACTGTTCACATCCATAACTGTTCACACACCATCCATGACTGTTCACATCCATAACTGTTCACACACCATCCATAACTGTTCACACACCATCCATGACTGTTCACATCCGTAACTGTTCACGCACCATCCATAACTGTTCACATCCATCACTGTTCACGCACCATCCACAACTGTTCACATCCATAACTGTTCACACACCATCCATGACTGTTCACACACACACCATCCATAACTGTTCATCCGTAACTGTTCAAAAACCATCAATAACTGCTCACACACATCATCCATAACTGTTCACATCAGTAACTGTTCACACACACACAATACATAACTGTTCACACACACCACCTGTAACTGTTACACACAAGTACCATCCATAACTGTTCACATATATCATCCATAAATGTTCACATCCATAACTATTCACACACCATCCATAACTAATCACACACACCATCCATAACTGTTCATACATCATGCATAATTATCTGTACACTCACAATATCCATAACCGTTCACATATCATCCGTAACTGTTCACATACATATGCACTGATGCCATGTAGCAGTGAGCACAGATGCAAAAGCAAGGTGAGCACATACCTTGAAAGTTCCGCCATTCTTGATGCAGGCAATGGTGAATGGAATGCCAATTCCCAACAACACATCTTGTACAGGTCAAGGACATGAGTAATTTGTCAGTGACACTGTCAGCTGAACTGACTGGTAAAAGAAATTAACTGTTACAGGTTAAAGACATGAGTCATTTGTCAGTGACACTGTCAAAGCTGAACTGATAGGTAAAAACTTACTGTTACAGGTTAAAAACATGAGTCATTTGTCAGTGACACTGTCAAAGCTGAACTGATAGGTAAAAACTTACTGTTACAGGTTAAAAACATGAGTCATTTGTCAGTGACACTGTCAAAGCTGAACTGATAGGTAAAAACTTACTGTTACAGGTTAAAAACATGAGTCATTTGTCAGTGACACTGACACTGGTGTTCCTCTGACACTGACCCCTGGTGTTCCCCGGACAGTGACCCCTGGTGTTCCCCTGACACTGACCCCTGGTGTTCCCCTGACACTGACCCCTGGTGTTCCCCTGACCCCTGGTGTTCCCCTGACACTGACCCCTGGTGTTGACACTGACCCCTGGTGTTCCCCTGACACTGACCCCTGGTGTTGACACTGACCCCTGGTGTTGACACTGACACCTGGTGTTCCCCGGACAGTGACCCCTGGTGTTCCCCGGACAGTGACCCCTGGTGTTCCCCTGACACTGACCCCTGACAGTGATGAGGGCGACACAGCCGCAGTCAGGGATTCCCCTCTTCTCTGCACATGCAACACAGCTGTCAGGCATGACCAAGCACAGCCAGCCAGTGTCAGCAGGGGCACTGTGTCTCTACACTGCACGTGTCACACAGGGCACTGTGTCTCCTGAATGCACGTGTCACACAGGGCACTGTGTCTCTACACTGCACGTGTCACACAGGGCACTGTGTCTCCTCACTGCACGTGTCACACAGGGCACTGTGTCTCCTAACTGTATGTGTCACACAGGGCACTGTGTCTCCTGACTGCACGTGTCACACAGGGCACTGTGTCTCCTCAGTGTCATGTGCCACACAGGGCACTGTGTCTTCACTGTACGTGTCACACAGGGCACTGTGTCTCCTCACTGCATGTGTCACATGGGGCACTGTGTCTTCACTGTATGTGTCACACAGGGCACTGTGTCTCCTCACTGCATGTGTCACACAGGGCACTGTGTCTCCTCACTGCATGTGTCACATGGGGCACTGTGTCTTACTGTATTATTATCATTCTTATTCTTCTTCTTTTTCTTCTTATTATTATTATCATCAAATGTGGGGGTGGTAATGACAGACAGAACATGGTAATGGTGGAGGTGATAATGACAGAACGTGGTAATGGTGGAGGTGATAATGACTGAACGTGGTAATGGTGGTGGTGGTGGTAATGACAGAATGTGGTAATGGTGGTGGTGGTGGTAATGACAGGCAGAACGTGGTAATGGTGGTGGTGGTGGTAATGACAGAATGTGGTAATGGTGGTGGTGGTGGTAATGACAGGCAGAACATGGTAATGGTGGTGGTGGTGGTAATGACAGACAGAACGAGGTAATGGTGGTGGTGGTGGTAATGACAGGCAGAACATGGTAATGGTGGGGGTGGTAATGACAGAACGTGGTAATGGTGGTGGTGGTGGTAATGACAGACAGAATGTGGTAATGGTGGGGTGGTAATGACAGACAGAATGTGGTAATGGTGGGGTGGTAATGACAGACAGAATGTGGTAATGGTGGTGGTGGTGGTAATGACAGACAGAATGTGGTAATGGTGGGGTGGTAATGACAGACAGAATGTGGTAATGGTGGGGTGGTAATGACAGACAGAACGTGGTAATGGTGGTGGTGGTGGTAATGACAGACAGAATGTGGTAATGGTGGTGGTGGTGGTAATGACAGACAGAATGTGGTAATGGTGGTGGTGGTAATGACAGACAGAATGTGGTAATGGTGGGGTGGTAATGACAGACAGAATGTGGTAATGGTGGTGGTGGTAATGACAGACAGAATGTGGTAATGGTGGGGTGGTAATGACAGACAGAATGTGGTAATGGTGGGGGTGGTAATGACAGACAGAACGTGGTAATGGTGGGGTGGTAATGACAGAACGTGGTAATGGTGGGGGTGGTAATGACAGACAGAACGTGGTAATGGTGGGGGTGGTAATGACAGACAGAAGATAAGATAAGATAAGAATAACTTTATTATCTCCAACTGGAGAAATTTGGTCAGGTGCATTATCACAACATAGACAAGTAAACAACATGGGGACCATAACTGTAAAAGCCAACAACAGCCCCAACAAATATTACGAAGATACAAATGTAAAAAATATCACGTACATCGTTTCATACATACATCCACACACTGCAGGTAATAACTAGTATTCTTAATGTAAAAACAGAAAGAATTAAGAAACATTATTTGAATATAATTATAAACATAGCCTACTATACTGCACATTGATTATAATAGACAGATAAGATAAGAATAAAGATGAATTGCGGAAAACCACAACAAGATAATCAGCACACACCCGCACCGCACCCCCCCCCCCCACCCCCACACACCCCCCACAGACACGCGGATAACTTGATCAAACAAGAGTAATAAACATATATTCTCAAATAAAAGCATTTCGCATATTCGCTTTTAAAAACATTGCAATTAATTATTACATCGTAATTATTAAACAGAAATATATTTAGAATATGGACGTTAGCATTAGACATATTCATTGTACATTCATCCTGCATATTGCACATTATTCTTCCTACATATTGCACATTCATTATAACCAATTGTCATGTTTTAAGCTCAGTAAACACACACACACACACACACACACACACACACACACACACACACCACAACTAGAACAAGGTACAGCCTATCATGCACGGACTTTCACACGTCTCACATGAGAGTGCGCGCGCACACACACACACACAGTTCTCAAGAATTTAAAAGGTGGATTGAACGTGGAATAAAAGTCTTCAGAGCTCTGGATTTCAACTTAAAAGTTCTGTAGCGTCATCCTGATGGCAACAGCTCATAATACTTTGCTAAAATATGGGTGTCGTCAGTTGCTATCTGCCTGCTTTTTTTAACCACTCGACTTTCATACAGCTCTTGCATACTAGCTTGTTTCACTCCCACAATTTTACTGCATACACTCATGACATCGTTCAAAACACGCTTACTCCTCACTCCCAAACTTCCATACCAGCACATAAATGAAACTGTAAGCACAGACTCGATACAACATCGATAATAACTTTGAAGAATATTTGAATTTATACCAACATTTCTAAGCTTCTGTAAACAAAAAATTCTAGATTGACATTTCTTATGAATGGAATCAACATTTCTGTCAAAAGTCAGCTTATTGTCTAAGATGGTCCCTAAATATCTATATTCATTGACCCTCTCCACTGTTTGACCATCAATAACAAGGTCAGCTACAGGCAAGGGGTCTTTCCGAAAATCTATTAACATTTCTTTTGTTTTCAATACGTTGAGATCCAGATAGTTTTTCTCACACCAGGAACAGAACTTTTTAATTTCACTGAAATAAATAGCATCAGAGTTGGACAGATCTTCAATTGCTAAATCATCAGAATATTTTATGACAGGAGTTTCCTCCGTGCCTCTGCAGTCATTTGTGTACAGTGTAAAAAGAACAGGGGACAGCACTGTACCTTGGGGTGCACCAGTAGAAGTAGATTTTAGAGAAGAGTGGGCAGAATGAAAGCGGACGGACTGAGTTCTATTGAGAAGAAAACTTATTATCCAAAGAGTAAGCTTCGGATCAACATCCATGCCTAGCAGTTTGAGGGCAAGGAGATGAGGTTGTATTGTGTTAAAAGCAGAAGAGAAGTCAACAAAAAGGATACGAACGAAAGATCCCGTGTTATTCAAATGAAGGAAAGCATTATGAAGGAGAGTTAGGATAGCATCGTCAGTACTTCTGTGTGCTTTATAAGCAAACTGAAGAGAGTCAAGCTGCTGTTCAGTGAAAGAAAGAAGGTGTCGGAGAATAATTTTTTCAAAGCATTTCATCACTACTGAAGTCAGGGCAACAGGACGGTAATCATTTAGTGTAATGGTGGTGGTGGTAATGACAGAACGTGGTAATGGTGGTGGTGGTAATGACAGACAGAACGTGGTAATGGTGGTGGTGGTAATGACAGAATGTGGTAATGGTGGAGGTGGTGGTAATGACAGAACGTGGTAATGGTGGTGGTAATGACAGACAGAACGTGGTAATGGTGGTGGTGGTAATGACAGACAGAACGTGGTAATGGTGGTGGTGGTAATGGCAGACAGAACGTGGTAATGGTGGTGGTAATGACAGACAGAACATGGTAATGGTGGGGGTGGTAATGACAGAACGTGGTAATTGTGGTGGTGGTAATGGTGGTGGTGGTAATGACAGACAGAACGTGGTAATGGTGGTGGTGGTGGTAATGACGGACAGAACGTGGTAATGGTGGGGGTGGTAATGACAGACAGAACGTGGTAATGGTGGTGGTAATGACAGAATGTGGTAATGGTGGTGGTGGTGGTAATGACAGACAGAACGTGGTAATGGTGGGGATGGTAATGACAGAACATGGTAATGGTGGTGGTGGTGGTAATGACAGACAGAACGTGGTAATGGTGGTGGTGGTTATGACAGAACATGATAATGGTGGTGGTGGTGGTAATGACAGACAGAACGTGGTAATGGTGGTGGTGGTTATGACAGAACATGATAATGGTGGTGGTGGTGGTAATGACAGACAGAACGTGGTAATGGTGGTGGGTGGTTATGACAGACAGAACGTGGTAATGGTGGTGGTGGTAATGACAGAATGTGGTAATGGAGGTGGTGGTAATGACTGACAGAACGTGGGTAATGGTGGTGGTGGTAATGACAGAACGTGGTAATGGTGGTGGTGGCTAATGACAGAACGTGGTAATGGTGGTGGTGGTAATGACAGAACCTGGTAATGGTGGTGGTAATGACAGAACGTGGTAATGATGGTGGTGGTGGTAATGACTGACAGAACGTGGTAATGGTGGGGGTGGTAATGACAAACAGAATGTGGTAATGGTGGGGGTGGTAATGACAAACAGAAACATGGTAATGGTGGTGGTAATGACAGAACGTAGGTAATGATGGGGGGTGGTAATGGCAGATAGAACGTGGTAATGGTGGAGGTGGTGGTAATGACAGAACGTGGTAATGGTGGTGGTAATGACAGAACGTCGTAATGATGGGGGTGGTAATGGCAGATAGAACGTCGTAATGACAGACCGAACGTGGTAATGGTGGTGGTAATGACAGAACGTCGTAATGTTGGGGGTGGTAATGACAGACCGAACGTGGTAATGGTGGTGGTAATGACAGAACGTCGTAATGGTGGGGGTGGTAATGACAGACAGAACATGGTAATGGTGGTGGTAATGACAGAACGTGGTAATGGTGGGGGTGGTAATGACAGACAGAACGTGGTAATGACAAAGAGAACGTGGTAATGACAGACATCTGCCATCCAGAAAGCCACAGGACAGGCAAGACCACCCACGTCAGTTGTCTCTCCTCTTTTAGAACATGGATTGTATGACATTTCATTTGTGAATTATGCCGTCATTTGATTTTGTTTGTTTCACTGAAAATTTTACTAATCTCTCCTTTGATTTGACTGGTAATTTTCCTGATTTTAATAGAGAGAAAGAGAGAGAGAGAGAGTGAGAGACCAAATGAGAAAGAGAGACAGACAGAGACAAAGAGAGAGAGACAGAGAGAGGAAGAGAGAGAAAAAATAAATGGCAGGATACTGAAGAGAGGACCGCCGAAACAGGCTGAAACTCCCATCCTGGGGTATCCTTGTCTGGCCATGGCTACGTCCGCTATGAAATCTGCAACACACACCACAGGTCATCACACACCACAGGTCATCACACACTGGTCATCACACACCGCAGGTCATCACACACCACAGGTCATCACACACCACAGGTCATCACACATTGGTCATCACACACCGCAGGTCATCACACACCGCAGGTCATCACACCACTGGTCATCACAAACAACAGGTCATCACACACCACAGGTCATCACACACCACAGGTCGTCACACATTGGTCATAACACACCACAGGTCATCACACGCCACAGTCATCACACACCGCAGGTCATCAAACACCGCAGGTCATCACACACCGCAGGTCATCACACACCGCAGGTCATCACACACCACAGGTCATCAGACATTGGTCATAACACACCACAGGTCATCACACACCACAGGTCATCACACACCACAGGTCATCACACATTGGTCATAACACACCACATGTCATAACACACCACAGGTCATCACACACCACATGTCATAACACACCACAGGTCATCACACACTGGTCATAACACAACACAGGTCATCACACACAGGTCATAACACACCACAGGTCATCACACATTGGTCATAACACACCACAGGTCATCACACACCGCAGGTCATCACACATTGGTCATAACACACCACAGGTCATCACACACTGCAGGTCATCACACATTGGTCATAACACACCACAGGTCATCACACACCGCAGGTCATCACACCACAGGTCATCACACACCACAGGTCATCACACCGCAGGTCAAAACACACCACAGGTCATCACACACCGCAGGTCATCACACACCGCAGGTCATCACACACAGGTCATCACACACCACAGGTCATCACACCGCAGGTCATCACACACCACAGGTCATCACACACCACAGGTCATCACACCAGGTCATCACACCAGGTCATCACACACACACAGGTCATCACACACCACAGGTCATCACACACCAAGGTCACACACACCACAGGTCATCACACACAGGTCACACACACAGGTCATCACACACCACAGGTCACCACAGGTCATCACACACCACAGGTCATCACACACACAGTCATCGCACACAGGTCATCCACACACCACAGGTCATCACACACAGGTCATCACACACCAAGGTCACTTCATCACACACAGGTCATCACACACAGGTCATCACACACCAAGGTCTCACACACCACAGGTCATCACACACCACGTGTCATCACGCACACAGGTCATCACCACCACAGGTCATCACATCACACCCAGTCAACACACCTGGTCATCACACACCACAGGTCACCCACTAACACACCACAGGTCATACACACACAGGTCTCACAACCACTGGTCATCACACACCACAGCATGGTCATCACACACCAGGGTCATTACTCACTGGTCATCACACACAGGTCATCACACACCACTGATCATTACACACCACTGGTCATCACACACCACAGGTCATCACACACCACAGGTCATCACACACAGGTCATCACACACCACAGGTCATCACACACCACTGGACATCACACACCACTGATCATTACACACTGGTCATCACACACAGGTCATCACACACCACTGATCATTACACACTGGTCATCACACACAGGTCATCACACACCACTGGTCATCACACACAGGTCATCACACACCACTGGTCATCACACACCACAGGTCATCACACACTGGTCATCACACACCACAGGTCATCACACACCACTGATCATTACACACTGGTCATCACACACAGGTCATCACACACCACTGATCATTACACACCACTGGTCATCACACACCACAGGTCATCACACACCACAGGTCATCACACACAGGTCATCACACACCACAGGTCATCACACACCACTGGACATCACACACCACTGATCATCACACCACTGGTCATCACACACAGGTCATTACACACCACTGGTCATCACACACCACAGGTCATCACACACCACAGGTCATCACACACAGGTCATCACACACCACAGGTCATCACACACCACTGGACATCACACACCACTGATCATTACACACTGGTCATCACACACAGGTCATCACACACCACTGGTCATCACACACCACTGATCATTACACACTGGGTATCACACACCACTGATCATTACACACCACTGGTCATCACACACCACTGACCATTACACACCACTGATCATTACACACAGTCATCACACAGGTCATCACACACCACTGGTCATCACACACAGGTCATCACACACAGGTCATCACACACCACTGATCATCACACACCACTGGTCATCACACACCACTGATCATCACACACCACTGATCATTACACACAGGTCATCACAGGTCATCACACACCACTGGTCATCACACACTGGTCATCACACACAGGTCATCACACACCACTGATCATACACACTGGTCATCACACACCACTGATCATTACACACTGGTCATCACACACCACTGATCATCACACACAGGTCATCACACACCACTGATCATTACACACTGGTCATCACACACCACTGGTCATCACACACAGGTCATCACACACCACTGATCATCACACACCACTGATCATCACACACAGGTCATCACACACCACTGATCATTACACACTGGTCATCACACACAGGTCATTACACACAGGTCATCACACACCACTGATCATCACACACAGGTCATCACACACCACTGATCATTACACACTGATCATCACACACAGGTCATCACACACTGGTCATCACACACCACTGATCATTACACACTGGTCATCACACACTGGTCATCACACACAGGTCATCACACACCACTGATCATTACACACTGGTCATCACACACCACTGATCATTACACCACTGGTCATTACACACAGGTCATCACACACCACTGATCATCACACACAGGTCATCACACACCACTGATCATTACACACTGGTCATCACACACTGGTCATCACACACCACTGATCATTACACACAGGTCATCACACACTGGTCATTACACACAGGTCATCACACACCACTGATCATTACACACTGGTCATCACACACTGGTCATTACACACAGGTCATCACACACCACTGGTCATCACACACTGGACATCACTCACCACTGGTCATCACACACCACTGGACATCACACAGCGGACATCACACACCACTGGTCATCACACACCACAGGCCATCACACAGTGGACATCACACACCACTGAACATCACACAGCGGACATCACACACCACAGGTCATCACACAGTGGACATCACACACCACAGGTCATCACACAGTGGACATCACACACCACAAGTCATCACACAGTGGACATCACACACCACAAGTCATCACACAGGACATCACACACCACTGAACATCACACACTGGACATCACACACCACAAGTCATCACACATTTGACATCAGACACCACTGAACATCACACACTGGACATCACACAGCACAAGTCATCACACATTTGACATCACACACCACAAGTCATCACACACTGGACATCACACACCACTGAACACACACACTGGACATCACACACCACTGAACATCACACACTGGACATCACACACCACTGGACATCACACAGTGGACATCACACACCACTGAACATCACACACTGGACATCACACAGTGGACATCACACACCACAAGTCATCACACAGTGGACATCACACACCACAGGCCATCACACACTGGACATCACACACCACTGAACATCACACACTGGACATCACACACCACAAGTCATCACACAGTGGACATCACACACCACTGGCCATCACACAGTGGACATCACACACCACTGAACATCACACACTGGACATCACACACACTGAACATCACACACTGGACATCACACACTGGACATCACACACCACAGGCCATCACACAGCGGACATCACACACCACTGAACATCACACACTGGACATCACACACACTGAACATCACACACTGGACATCACACACACTGGACATCACACACACTGAACATCACACACTGGACATCACACACCACAAGTCATCACACACCACTGGTCATCACACACCACAGGTCACCACACAGTGGACATCACACACCACTGAACATCACACACCACAGGTCATCACACACTGGACATCACACACCACAGGTCATCACACACTGGACATCACACACCACTGAACATCACACACCACAGGTCATCACATACAGGTCATCACACACCACAGGTCATCACGCACCACAGGTCATCACATACAGGTCATCACACACCACAGGTCATCACACACCACAGGTCATCACATACAGGTCATCACACACCACAGGTCATCACACACCACAGGTCATCACACAGTGGACATCACACACCACAGGTCATCACACACCACAGGTCATCACACAGTGGACATCACACACCACTGAACATCACACATTTGACATCAGACACCACTGAACATCACACACCACAGGTCATCACATACTGGTCATCACACACCACTGGTCATCACATACTGGTCATCACACACCACTGGTCATCACATACTGGTCATCACACACCACTGGACATCACACACCACTGGTCATCACACACCACTGGTCATCACACACTGGTCATCACACACTGGACATCACACACCACTGGTCATCACATACTGGTCATCATACACCACAGGTCATCACATAATGGACATCACACACCACAGGTCATCACACACTGGATATCACACACCACTGGTCATCACATACTGGTCATTACACAATAGTCATCACATAAGTAGTGTGTGCTGATATGATGAAAAAACTGACACAAGACATGACAGATGAAAACAGAACTGATGAACACATCATGAATGTGACACAACTGATGACACATGAAAACAGAACTGATGACACATCATGAATGTGACACAACTGATGACACATGACAGATGAAAACAGAACTGATGAACACATCATGAATGTGACACAACTGATGACACATGAAAACAGAACTGATGACACATCATGAATGTGACACAACTGATGACACATGACAGATGAAAACAGAACTGATGACACATCATGAATGTGACACAACTGATGACACATGACAGATGAAAACAGAACTGATGACACATCATGAATGTGACACAACTGATGACACATGACAGATGAAAACAGAACTGATGACACATCATGAATGTGACACAACTGATGACACATGACAGATGAAAACAGAACTGATGAACACATCATGAATGTGACACAACTGATGACACATGAAAACGGAACTGATGACACATCATGAATGTGACACAACTGATGACACATGACAGATGAAAACAGAACTGATGACACATCATGAATGTGACACAACTGATGACACATGACAGATGAAAACAGAACTGATGACACATCATGAATGTGACACAACTGATGACACATGACAGATGAAAACAGAACTGATGACACATCATGAATGTGACACAACTGATGACACATGACTGATGAGAATAGCAGAAAAGATACAACTCCATGATGTGAAAGAGCGATGTCACCCACCTCCGACACTGTTTCCCCAGGCAAGTAGTGTCAGGCCAATGATAGCATTGCTGATGTTCAGGGCGATGCCAAATGTCTGCAATAGAGACACACTTCATTGCCATGTTTAACACATCCCTTACCACAGGGTCACACTTCATTGCCATGTTTAACACATCCCTTACCACAGGGACACACTTCATTACCATCCCTTACCACAGGGACACACTTCATTGCCATGTTTAACACATCCCTTACCACAGGGACACACTTCATTGCCATGTTTAACACATCCCTTACCACAGGGACACACTTCATTACCATCCCTTACCACAAGGACACACTTCATTGCCATGTTTAACACATCCCTTACCACAGGGTCACACTTCATTACCATCCCTTACCACAGGGACACACTTCATTACCATGTTTAACACATCCCTTACCGCAGGGACACACTTCATTGCCATGTTTAACACATCCCTTACCACAGGGACACACTTCATTACCATCCCTTACCACAGGGTCACACTTCATTGCCATGTTTAACACATCCCTTACCACAGGGACACACTTCATTACCATCCCTTACCACAGGGACACACGTCATTACCATGTTTAACACATCCCTTACCACAGGGACACACTTCATTACCATCCCTTACCACAGGGACACACTTCATTACCATGTTTAACACATCCCTTACCGCAGGGACACACTTCATTGCCATGTTTAACACATCCCTTACCACAGGGACACACTTCATTACCATCCCTTACCACAGGGACACACTTCATTACCATCCCTTACCACAGGGACATACTTCATTACCATCCCTTACCACAAGGACACACTTCATTACCATCCCTTACCACAATGACACACTTCATTACCATGTTTAACACATCCCTTACCACAGGGACACACTTCATTACCATCCCTTACCACAGGGACACACTTCATTACCATGTTTAACACATCCCTTACCGCAGGGACACACTTCATTGCCATGTTTAACACATCCCTTACCACAGGGACACACTTCATTACCATCACTTACCACAGGGACACACTTCATTACCATCCCTTACCACAAGGACACACTTCATTACCATGTTTAACACATCCCTTACCGCAGGGACACACTTCATTGCCATGTTTAACATCCCTTACCACAGAGACACACTTCATTACCATCCCTTACCACAAGGACACACTTCATTACCATGTTTAACACATCCCTTACCACAGGGACACACTTCATTACCATCCCTTACCACAGGGACACACTTCATTACCATCCCTTACCGCAGGGAAACACATCATTACCATCCCTTACCACAAGGACACACGTCATTACCATCCCTTACCACAAGGACACACGTCATTACCATCCCTTACCACAGGGACACACTTCATTACCATCCCTTACCACAAGGGCACACATCATTACCATCCCTTACCACAAGGACACACGTCATTACCATCCCTTACCACAGGGACACACGTCATTACCATCCCTTACCACAGGGACACACTTCATTGCCATGTTTAACACATCCCTTACCACAGGGAAACACGTCATTACTATCCCTTACCACAAGGACACACTTCATTACCATGTTTAACACATCCCTTACCACAAGGACACACGTCATTACCATCCCTTACCACAGGGACACACTTCATTGCCATGTTTAACACATCCCTTACCACAAGGACACACGTCATTACCATCCCTTACCACAGGGACACACTTCATTGCCATGTTTAACACATCCCTTACCACAGGGAAACACGTCATTACCATCCCTTACCACAGGGACACACTTCATTACCATCCCTTACCACAAGGAAACATGTCATTACCATCCCTTACCACAAGAACACACTTCATTACCATCCCTTACCACAGGGACACACTTCATTACCATCCCTTACCGCAGGGACACACTTCATTGCCATGTTTAACACATCCCTTACCACAGGGACACACTTCATTACCATCCCTTACCACAAGGACACACATAATTACCATCCCTTACCACAAGGACACACATCATTACCATCCGTTAACACAGGGACACACATCATTACCATCCCTTACCACAAGGACACACATCATTACCATCCGTTACCACAAGGACACACATCATTACCATCCCTTACCACAAGGACACACATCATTACCATCCGTTACCACAGGGACACACTTCATTACCATCCCTTACCACAAGGACACACATCATTACCATCCCTTACCACAAGGACACACATCATTACCATCCGTTACCACAGGGACACACTTCATTACCATCTGTTACCACAGGGACACACATCGTTACCATCCCTTACCACAGGGACACACATCATTACCATCCCTTACCGCAGGGAAACACATCATTACCATCCCTTACCACAAGGACACACTTCATTACCATCCCTTACCGCAGGGACACACGTCATTACCATGTTTAACACATCCCTTACCGCAGGGAAACACATCATTACCATCCGTTACCACAAGGACACACTTCATTACCATCCCTTACCACAGGGACACACTTCATTACCATCCGTTACCACAGGGACACACATCGTTACCATCCCTTACCACAGGGACACACATCATTACCATCCCTTACCGCAGGGAAACACATCATTACCATCCCTTACCACAAGGACACACTTCATTACCATCCCTTACCGCAGGGACACACGTCATTACCATGTTTAACACATCCCTTACCGCAGGGAAACACATCATTACCATCCGTTACCACAAGGACACACTTCATTACCATCCCTTACCACAGGGACACACTTCATTACCATCCGTTACCACAGGGACACACATCGTTACCATCCCTTACCACAGGGACACACATCATTACCATCCCTTACCGCAGGGAAACACATCATTACCATCCCTTACCACAAGGACACACTTCATTACCATCCCTTACCGCAGGGACACACGTCATTACCATGTTTAACACATCCCTTACCACAAGGACACACTTCATTACCATCCCTTACCACAGGGACACATATCATTACCATCCCTTACCACAAGGACACACGTCATTACCATCCCTTACCACAAGGACACACTTCATGAACAGCCCTCACCTGCAAGATGTTGACGATTTCGTTGGCCACGGAGTATATCCACACTACGGCCACAACAAAGCCCAGGTAAGCAAACAGCTGAAGACACAGGCAGAAAACAGGTTAAGCCAGACCTGACAACAAGGACAACAATGAAACGAAACAAATTTTCTTATTTCACGATGGTAGTGGAGTAAGCACAGCTGCTTTCTTACATCCAGTCCTCAAGGGCAAAAAAGAAAGAAAAGTGGGGGGAAAAAAGAAAAGAAAAAGAAAATAGCAATGGCAAAGCACAGAGACACACACACAGACATAATTGCACATGAAAATTTAGCACATAAATAAGAACATGTACACAATCTAAGTACGACACATATTATCATTGAAAAGATCAAATCATTATAAAATGAAATGATTATTAGAAAAAAGAAGAAAATGATAACAGGGAGAAGCAGAGACAGAGTGACAGACAACAATAGTTGGTACATGGGAAGTGAATTCATGGCAATTATCATATTGTATATATATATATTTGAAATATGAATGATACTGAAACATAATCAGTACATTTTAGGATATAATGGTGTCAAATTTGAAAGATTCATCAGGTATATATATAATTTAGATTTGAATTTTTGGAAATTTGATTCAGTTATCTTCCACTTTGTTATAATCGTGTGCATCTGCAGTCACGAGCAGCAATGCCGAACAGGAAGACACGGAGAAACCAGTTTAGTTTGCCGGTTTCGGCACTGAAGGAGCCAGCAATGCGGAACAGGAAGACACGGAGAAACCAGTTTAGTTTGCCGGTTTCAGCACTGAAGGAGCCAGCAATGCCGAACAGGAAGACACGGAGAAACCAGTTTAGTTTGCCGGTTTCGGCACGGAAGGAGCCAGCAATGCCGAACAGGAAGACACGGAGAAACCAGTTTAGTTTGCCGGTTTCGGCACGGAAGGAGCCAGCAATGCCGAACAGGAAGACACAGAGAAACCAGTTTAGTTTGCCGGTTTCGGCACTGAAGGAGCCAGCAATGTCGAACAGGAAGACACGGAGGTTAGTTTGCTGCTTTCGGCACTAAAGGAGCCAGCAATGCCGAACAGGAAGACACGGAGAAACCAGTTTAGTTTGCCGGTTTCGGCACGGAAGGAGCCAGCAATGCCAAACAGGAAGACACGGAGAAACCAGTTTAGTTTGCCGGTTTCGGCACGGAAGGAGCCAGCAATGCCAAACAGGAAGACACGGAGAAACCAGTTTAGTTTGCCGGTTTCGGCACGGAAGGAGCCAGCAATGCCGAACAGGAAGACACAGAGAAACCAGTTTAGTTTGCCGGTTTCGGCATGGAAGGAGCCAGCAATGCCGAACAGGAAGACACGGAGAAACCAGTTTAGTTTGCTGTTTTTGGCACGGAAGGAGCCAGCAAAGAAGGCCAGGACCCGGCAGTCAGGGAAGGAACCTACTGTGGAAACTTCAAGTATACACCAGACCATTCTTCTACGGGTGAACGAGGCACTGGTGGAACTTAAACCGAAGGAGGGAACCAGTGAAGCTGCTGCTGACACAGATGCTTTCTCAAAAATGGTCCCTACCCTTGTCACGACTCTCGTGACTGCTGTGGCTGTCGTGGTGGATGAGGTGATGAAGGGGGTGTTAGCCGTGATGGAGGAGCACATCAGTCCAGCCATGTCGGCCCCTGTTGCTGACAGAAAACTTGTGGCTGGTATACGTCGGCTGACATGAAAATGACAGACTACAGCAATACACCAGAAGAGTCAGTCAGAATGGCTGACATGAAAATGACAGACTACAGCAATACACCAGGAGAGTCAGTCAGAATGGCTGACATCCAGATGACAGACTACAGCAATACACCAGGAGAGTCAGTCAGAATGGCTGACATCCAGATGACAGACTACAGCAATACACCAGGAGAGAGTCAGTCAGAATGGCTGACATCCAGATGACAGACTACAGCAATACACCAGGAGAGTCAGAATGGCTGACATCCAGATGACAGACTACAGCAATACACCAGGAGAGAGTCAGTCAGAATGGCTGACATCCAGATGACAGACTACAGCAATACACCAGGAGAGTCAGTCAGAATGGCTGACATGAAAATGACAGACTACAGCAATACACCAGGAGAGTCAGTCAGAATGGCTGACATGAAAATGACAGACTACAGCAATACACCAGGAGAGTCAGTCAGAATGGCTGACATGAAAATGACAGACTACAGCAATACACCAGGAAGAGTCAGTCAGAATGGCTGACATAAAATGACAGACTACAGCAATACACCAGGAGAGTCAGTCAGAATGGCTGACATCCAGATGACAGACTACAGCAATACACCAGGAGAGTCAGAATGGCTGACATCCAGATGACAGACTACAGCAATACACCAGGAGAGTCAGTCAGAATGGCTGACATCCAGATGACAGACTACAGCAATACACCAGGAGAGTCAGTCAGAATGGCTGACATCCAGATGACAGACTACAGCAATACACCAGGAGAGAGTCAGTCAGAATGGCTGACATCCAGATGACAGACTACAGCAATACACCAGGAGAGTCAGTCAGAATGGCTGACATCCAGATGACAGACTACAGCAATACACCAGGAGAGTCAGAATGGCTGACATCCAGATGACAGACTACAGCAATACACCAGGAGAGTCAGTCAGAATGGCTGACATCCAGATGACAGACTACAGCAATACACCAGGAGAGTCAGTCAGAATGGCTGACATCCAGATGACAGACTACAGCAATACACCAGGAGAGTCAGTCAGAATGGCTGACATCCAGATGACAGACTACAGCAATACACCAGGAGAGAGTCAGTCAGAATGGCTGACATCCAGATGACAGACTACAGCAATACACCAGGAGAGTCAGAATGGCTGACATCCAGATGACAGACTACAGCAATACACCAGGAGAGAGTCAGTCAGAATGGCTGACATCCAGATGACAGACTACAGCAATACACCAGGAGAGAGTCAGTCAGAATGGCTGACATCCAGATGACAGACTACAGCAATACACCAGGAGAGTCAGAATGGCTGGCATCAAGATGACGGATGTGGCAGCCAAGGCCATGGCTCTCCTGAGAGATGCGGGGGTCAAGGTAGAGGTCAATGACATCGCTGCCTGCCACACAGCTGGGAAGCCCAAGAATGGATCCTGGCCCGTCCTCATCAAGTTTGTATCCCGTCCTCATCAAGATTGTATCCCGTCCTCATCAAGTTTGTATCCCGTCCTCATCAAGTTTGTATCCCGTCCACATCAAGATTGTATCCCGTCCTCATCAAGTTTGTATCCCGTCCTCATCAAGTTTGTATCCCGTCCTCATCAAGATTGTATCCCATCCTCATCAAGTTTGTATCCCTTCCTCATCAAAATTGTATCCCGTCCTCATCAAGTTTGTATCCAGGCGGAAGAGGCAGGAGGTAATGAAGCTGACGAAGAACCTCCAGCGTAAAGACGTCCTCATCAAGTTTGTATCCTGTCCTCATCAAGATTGTATCCCGTCCTCATCAAGTTTGTATCCAGGCGGAAGAGGCAGGAGGTAATGAAGCTGACGAAGAACCTCCAGCGTAAAGACGTCCTCATCAAGTTTGTATCCAGGCGGAAGAGGCAGGAGGTAATGAAGCTGAAGAAGAGCCTCCAGGGTAAAGATGGTTACAGATCCATCTTTATCAACGACGACCTGACTCCACTGCGCACTAGACTGTTGGGGTACATTAAGAGTTTACCCACTGGAGAGGGCGTGGACATCATATAGTAGGCCTCCTTCAGTTATGGCTGACCATGGATAGAATATATCCGACCTAATGTCTAATTGGGCTGTCTGCTTGGACCAAGCAGTGTCGCCTGTGACTGTAGAGACTGATGCAAGAGAGACAGTCTCTGTCGCAGCGATCACATGTGTAAGCTGATGCTGAGGCTGCCGTCCCCTTTCTGCGAGCTCACTTTTCTGCTGCAGCAGCTGACAGTTTGTCCTCACCAATCCGTAGCTGATTTTTGAGAGTGCTTCTCCAGCTGTTGCGGTCATCTGCGTGGACATAAGAAGGCAAGATATTCTGCCGCACAAAGCCGCCTGGTCTGGCTCCTGAGGATCACCCAAAGCCTGTATGTACTGAAAGTCCAGACGATCTGTTTAAAGTCGGTGTGGATGACATTGATTATTTAAGGCTGGGCCTTTCCCACCTGGTGTTTGCCAATGATGTTGTGGGTGAGGGAGCTTCAGAGGAGGAGTAGTGGTGGCCCTGGGGGCACAGCCAGGAAGCCAGTTACTTGGTCATGTTTCTCATGCACAAAAATCAGGAATGATGATGACTGTGTCAGTGAAGGAAGCCAGTTACTTGGTCATGTTTCTCATGCAAAAAAAATCAGGAATGATGATGACTGTGTCAGTGAAGGTGCCAGCGTTTGTTTCAAATGCTGTATTTTTAAAATTTGATGGTGTATTATTTGGTTCAGAAGTTCTGTGTTGCACTTTGTACTTAGAACCTGAGTGGTCGCCATACTTTAACAAGAATGCATATGTTGAGTTGGAGGCTTCCATTTCACAGCTCGGATTTGCTAATGTTTGTTTGATGGCTGACTTCAGCTCCAGAACAGGGCAGCGAAATGAAATTCTTATTAGCAATAACCACGCTCATGGTGATTGGGGCTTTGATGATACAGGTTTTCCTGTCAGAAATTCTTATCAGCAATAACCACGCTCATGGTGATTGGGGCTTTGATGATACAGGTTTTCCTGTCAGAAATTCTTATTAGCAATAACCACGCTCATGGTGATTGGGGCTTTGATGATACAGGTTTTCCTGTCAGAAATTCTTATCAGCAATAACCACGCTCATGGTGATTGGGGCTTTGATGATACAGGTTTTCCTGTCAGAAATTCTTATCAGCAATAACAAACGCTGATGATGATTGGGGCTTTGATGATACAGGTTTTCCTGTCAGAAATTCTGAAGACAAGCAGACAAATAACATGGGCCATTATCTAATAAGCTTTTGTAGAACTTGTCAGTTGGTTATAGTTAACGGACAGATGGGGATGGTGGGTAAATTAACATGCAAGACAGAATATGTTGCAAAATGTTAAAGAGTTTTGTGTGATGGACTTTAATGAATTGTTTTCTGATGTTCATTGTCCAGTAACTTTGAAACTTACGATGCCTGGCATTTCAAACAATGATCTCCATGCTGTTGATGACATGATGACATACTTGACAATAATGATAGAGATGTTGGGTCTGTTCAGACTGTTTATGTAAAATGATCAAATAATCTAAAGAACAACTTTACTGAAAAATTGATGACAAAGCAGTTAATGAGTTAGATAATGAACTAGACTGACTACATGGACACCCAGACTCGTTTCAGCAGATGCAATAAATTCTATAGTAAGTAAAGTGAATAAAGTCTTGTTGGATAATGCCAAACAACTGGGAATGGTTAAAAAGAAAAATAGGCCAAACAAAAATCATAAACTGAAGCCATTAAGAGAACCTTGGTTTAACAAGGAATTTAAGATGAAAAGAAAGCAGTTTAATAGAGCTAACTGCAGGGCAAAGTGCATGGGTACAAGAATGCCTTTTTGAAAGCAGAAAGTAAAAGAAGTGCAAAGGAGTTTTTATAAAAGATGTTTGAAAAGCCCTTGCCCTTGCTACTGGTACAATGTAACCCAGTACTACCTGCTGCGTATAAAGTCTCCCAACGACAGACCAGGTGGAGGAGGAAACCTTTCCCAATGGCTGTGAAGGCGGAAGAGGATGACCAAAGGGCAGGGGGAGCTCTTATCCTTGGCTGGAAGTCCTCCTAGGAGACGGAACTTCCAAAGAAAAAACCTGCACCTGCTGAGGCCGTTCTACATGTGGCAGTATCTGCACCTGTGGGACTGTGAGGGTCAGTAGGCAAGAGAGTGGGGAAGGGACTGCACAACTCCTTTTCACTAAAAAAAAGTTACCTGTGCTGGTCAGGCAACCAGGCTAATGTCGGAACGCCGAGCTAGCCCTTCAACACCCAGCTTTCCCAAGCCCTGCGGCAATGGAGAAGTGGAAACGGGGACAGGCAGAGGATGCTGCTGGCAGTTCCTAGTCACGACTGCACGCAGGCAGCTGTGGGGTGATGGTCGTCCGCCGTAGACTGGGGCAGATGAGGTACCAGTATCCTACAACAGCATCAGAGCAGCCCTTTTTAGGGACAGCACTGCTCTCCCCACATGAGAAAGGGGAGATAAAAGGATCCCTTAACAAAGCCTGGCTCACCTAGTACCCAGTAGGAAACCGCACCTACTTGGACATCCAACACTAGCGGTCGAAAACAACAGAAGAACCAGGAGTCATGCCATGACCCTGGGTGCCTGGAATGTTCGCACCCTCTTAGATAAAGACAATAGACCAGAAAGACGCACAGCGCTCATTGCTAGAATGCTTGATCGCTACCAGGTGGACATAGCAGCCCTGAGTGAAACCAGGTTTGCCAGTGAAACCCAGCTGGAAGAAGTCGGAGGGGGCTACACCTTCTACTGCATTGGGAAGCCAGATGGCACCCCAAGAACCTCAGGCGTGGGCTTTGCCATACGAACCAAACTTGCATGGCAGCTTGACAACCTTCCACGTGGGATAAACGATAGGCTGATGAATCTGTGTCTGAAGCTGTCCGAGGATAGCTTCTCCACATTCATCAGCTGCTATGCCCCGATGATGACCAACCCTGATGACATCAAAGAAGCTTTCTACGAGGAGCTCAGCCGCACCATTTCAGTGGTAGACAGAAAGGACAGGCTGATCATCCTTGGGGATTTCAATGCTCGCATCGGCGTGGACTTCTCCTCATGGCCCAAAGTCCTAGGACAGCACGGCACTGACAAGTGCAACTCCAATGGACTGCTTTTACTCTCGCTCTGCACGCAGCATGGACTGACTATCACCAACACCCTCTTCCAACAAGCGGACAAGTACAAGAACACATGGATGCACCCCCGCTCCAAGCAGTGGCACATGCTGGACTATGTGACTGTCCAGCAGGGGGACAGAGGTGATGTTTCCATTACACACTGCATGAGAGGAGCAATCTGTTGGTCGGACCACAGCCTGGTACGCAGCAAGATGAACATCAGACTTGCACGCAAGCTCCAACCCGCCAGACAGAAACCCCCTAGGAAGCTGAACATCCACCGCCTCCCTATCACCAAGAACATGCTGCAGCAGCAAGTCCAAGCAGCTCTCCAAGAAATTCCTGCATCGACTGATGTAGAAGAGGTATGGAGCACCTTTAGAGATGCTGTGTACACAGCAGCAGCTGACACACTCGGCTTTGTATAGAGGAGCCACAAAGACTGGTTTGACGAGAACGACTCCGGAATCTCCAAGCTCCTGAACACACTGCATATATGGCATCAGGATCACATTTCCGACAAAGATTGCAAAAGGAAGAAGAACCAGTTCTTGCAAACCAAGCAACTCGTACAGAAGAGGCTGCGTGAGATGAAGAACACCTGGTGGGAGAGAAAGTCTGAAGAGCTTCAGTCCGCTGCTGATGCTCACGACATGGAAGACTTTCCATGATGGTCTCCGAGCTGTGTATGGGCCGAGAGTCACAGGATCAACCCCTGTCTGAGCCTTGGACCAGACCACCCTCCTGACAGACAAGAAAGACATCCTTGCCCGCTGGGCAGAGCACTCCAACACCCTCCTCAACAGGGAATCGTCCGTATCTGACGAGGCGATTGCAGCCCTCCCACAGCTACCAGTCAATGACTCGCTAGCTGCCCCTCCCACCAAGGCTGAGACCTGGAAGGCCCTGAAGCTGACAACATCAGGAAAAGCACCAGGAGTCGATGGAATCCAGGCTGACATCTACAAGTATGGAGGTGAGGTGCTGACAGACAAGCTGACTGCCCTGTTCCAGTCTATCTGGGAGAGAGGGGAGGTCCCCCAGGATTTCAAGGATGCTTCAATTGTCCACGTTTACAAACGGAAAGGAGACAAAACATCCTGCGATAACCATCGTGGAATCTCTCTCCTCTGCATCGCGGGCAAGATCTTCGTCCGCATCATACTGAACAGACTGGCTGACCATGTCTCCACCACAGTCATCCTTGAAGCACCGTGCGGCTTCCGCTCAGGCAGGGGAACATGTGACATGGTGTTTGCCGTACGCCAGATGCAAGAGAATTGCCGTGAGCAGAACAAGAAGCTCCACATGGTCTTTATAGACCTGACTAAGGCCTTCAACACGTTGAACCGCCGTGGTCTGTGGAAGATCCTTCTAAAGTTCGGCTGCACAGAGAGCCTATTTCAGCTGATTGCATCATTCCACGACGTCATGCAGGCAAGAGTACAGGAAAATACTGACATGTCGTATCCGTTCCCTGTGGTAAAAGGAGTGAAGCAGGGCTGCGTCCTGGCACCCACACTGTTCTCCATTCTCTTCTCTGCCATGCTGATTGATGCCTTCCAAGACTGTGACCGGGGCATCTACATTCAGTTTCGCACAGATGGCAAACTTTTCAACATGCGGCGACTCCACGCCAGGTCCAGGGTGTTTGAGGCTCTGTTGAGAGAATTCCTCTTTGCTGATGACTGTGCGCTTGCTGCACACACCCATGAGGACATGCAGTTCATTAAGGACAGGTTCTCAACCTCCTGCAGGCGCTTTGGACTCACCATCAGCCTCAGCAAGACCGAGTCCATGAACCAACCAGCTAGCTCACAGAACGCCAGTGCCCCCCTCCCAAAAAAAAACAACCTACAGAGCTGTTGTGCTGACCACCTTGTTGTACTGTTGTGAAACATGGACGACATATCGCCGTCACATTCAACAACGAGCAGTTTCACTAGAGATGCCTACGAAAGATCCTCAGCATTAAGTGGCAAGACAGGGTCTCCAACCTCCTAGACAGGAGCGGCCTGCCCAGCATCGAAAGCCTGCTGATCCAGTGCCAGCTACGCTGGACAGGACACATTATCCGCATGACAGACAGCAGGTTCCCTAAGATGCTGTTGTATGGCCAGCCAAAGGAAGACCACCGTAAACTTGGAAGACCTTGCAAGCGCTTCAAGGACACCTTGAAGACAAACCTCAAAGCCTGTGACATAGACATCACTTCTTGGAAAACTGATGCCCTTGACCGCTCTCGCTGGGGGATGCTGTGCTCTAGTGGCATAAAGACGTTTGAAAACAAGAGAACGCTGGCCATTAAGAAGCGTGAGCAAAGGAAGCAGGGCTCAATTTCTGGAGACATTTTCCCTTGCAACACCCGTGGGAAGTGTTGCGCATCCAGAATTGGCCTCTCTCCCATTTCAGGACACACACCAACAGATAAGCCTGCCTGCCTACTCATCCATTGGTCTGACGGGAGACTCCATCATCATGAAAAAGCAAGTAAATGATTATAATCTAGACTTTGCTTCAAAAATCCGCCAGATGCAGTCAAAGGATCCTAAAACATACTGGGGTTTGTTAAACAGAAATATGAAAAAGAAAGAGATCAAATTGCCTAATTGTAAAATGTTTTATGACATGTTCAGAAATATGAATCTTGAGGCTTTTGAGAATGATGTCAATAATGCTATTTTAGAAGAAAGTGTGCTAGAAAATCCTCTTCTGAATGATTTTGTATCCAAAGCTGAGGTGGTGAAATGCATTAAAAGGTTAAAAAGCAATAAGGCAAGTGGATTGGATAACATTTTAAATGAATTTCTGAAAGCCTCAAATGATAAAATGGTAAATACATATGTTAAGTTGTTCAATCTTGTGTTGTTGACTGACAAGGTTCCATCTGACTGGACTGTAGGGATGATAAAACCGATCTTTAAAAATAAAGGCTCATCTGATGACCCAAATAACTATCGTGGTATTACAATGTTATCTTGTTTTGGTAAATGAGCATCTGAAACTACAAATTGAGAATTCTCATATATTGGGACAGGAACAAGCTGGATTTCAAAGTGGCTTTTCAACATTAGACCATTTGTTTACTTTGTTTGGTATTATTGATGTTTTGTTGTTCAAGAAAAAGAGATTATATTGTGCCTTTTTAGATTATGAGAAAGCTTTTGATAAGGTTAACAGGGCTTTTCTGTGGCAAAAAATTATTAAGTTGTGGTATAAATGGTAAAATACTCCAAATAATTATAAACATGTATGACGATGCTAAATCATGTGTTATGGTTAATGACGAGATACCCGATTTTTTCAGTTCAAATGCGGGGGTGAGGCAAGGAGAAAATCTCTCCCTGATAATGTTTGCATTATTCTTAAATGATATGATGAAATCTCACCTTGAAGATGAACTAGATGGATTAGCAACTATTGCCGATGAGTTAAGAAAATGAATATGAGTGAACAGGATGCTAATGGTTTCTTAAAACTTGTTGTCCTGCTTTATGCAGACGACACTGTGATTTTTTCAGAGACGGCCACAGGTTTGCAAAATGGTCTTACTGCAATGAGACATTATTGTGAGAAGTGGGAGTTAACTCTGAATGCCAAAAAGTGTAAAGTAATACTTTTTTCTAGGGGCAAAGTAAGAACATTTCCTCATTTCCATATCAACAAGGACAAATTTGAGGTTGTGAGTGAGTTTCAGTACTTGGGACTTAAACTTAATTACAATAACAGAATGTATGTTGCCCAGTGAGACCTGTACAACCGTGCCTCAAGAGCAGCGTATGCACTTCTGAGGAAGACTAATCAATTAAAGCTCCCTGTTGATCTAATTATCGACTTGTTTGATAAAACACTTCTTCCTGTACTCACATATGGGTGTGATATTTGGAGTTTTGATATTTCTGGTATTGTGGAAAAATTGCAAATGAAATTCTACAAATTAGTTCTGAAACTTGACAGTCCACCCCATCTTACATGGTATTTGGTGAAACTGGTAAGCTCCCTGTGTCTGTATCTGTAACAACCAGAAAGCTTTCATTTTGGTTTAAGCTTGTTACTAACCTATTACTTCAAAACTTTATACATCACAAACATACACCAGAACCAATACCTTAAATGTATTCACACTATCTTGAATGAAATTGGATTAAGTAGCTTTTGGTTAAACCAGCACAGTCTTGAAGTACATCCCACTTGGTTCAAAGAGAAGGTTGAATTTTGTTTAAAAGATCAGTTTTTGCAAGATTGGTATAGACATATAGATAATGATACTATGTATATCAACTACAGGATGTTTAAGCCAAATTTTGGTCAAGATGCTTACTTTACTGTGCTACCAAATAACTGTGTTATCCAGTTAGTTAAGTTTAGGACAACCAATAATGCTTTGCCTGTTAATAGTCAGCACTTCAGTACAGTTTACCAAGAAACGAAAGAAGCTGTGATAAATGTTACACTAACAACACTGCTGGTGAGTTCCACTATCTGTTTGTGTGTCCTTTCTTTGAAAGTGACAGACAAAAGTATCTACCTAGATATTATAGAAACTGTTTGTGTGTCCTTTCTTTGAAAGTGACAGACAAAAGTATCTACCTAGATATTATAGAAACTGTTTGTGTGTCCTTTCTTTGAAAGTGACAGACAAAAGTATCTACCTAGATATTATAGAAACTGTTTGTGTGTCCTTTCTTTGAAAGTGACAGACAAAAGTATCTACCTAGATATTATAGAAACTGTTTGTGTGTCCTGTCTTTGAAAGTGACAGACAAAAGTATCTACCTAGATATTATAGAAACTGTTTGTGTGTCCTTTCTTTGAAAGTGACAGACAAAAGTATCTACCTAGATATTATAGAAACTGTTTGTGTGTCCTTTCTTTGAAAGTGACAGACAAAAGTATCTACCTAGATATTATAGAAACTGTTTGTGTGTCCTGTCTTTGAAAGTGACAGACAAAAGTATCTACCTAGATATTATAGAAACTGTTTGTGTGTCCTTTCTTTGAAAGTGACAGACAAAAGTATCTACCTAGATATTATAGAAACTGTTTGTGTGTCCTGTCTTTGAAAGTGACAGACAAAAGTATCTACCTAGATATTATAGAAACTGTTTGTGTGTCCTTTCTTTGAAAGTGACAGACAAAAGTATCTACCTAGATATTATAGAAACTGTTTGTGTGTCCTTTCTTTGAAAGTGACAGACAAAAGTATCTACCTAGATATTATAGAAACTGTTTGTGTGTCCTTTCTTTGAAAGTGACAGCCAAAAGTATCTACCTAGATATTATAGAAACTGTTTGTGTGTCCTTTCTTTGAAAGTGACAGCCAAAAGTATCTACCTAGATATTATAGAAACTGTTTGTGTGTCCTTTCTTTGAAAGTGACAGACAAAAGTATCTACCTAGATATTATAGAAACTGTTTGTGTGTCCTTTCTTTGAAAGTGACAGACAAAAGTATCTACCTAGATATTATAGAAACTGTTTGTGTGTCCTTTCTTTGAAAGTGACAGACAAAAGTATCTACCTAGATATTATAGAAACTGTTTGTGTGTCCTTTCTTTGAAAGTGACAGACAAAAGTATCTACCTAGATATTACAGAGTGTGTCCTTTCTTTGAAAGTGACAGACAAAAGTATCTACCTAGATATTATAGAAACCGCCCAAAATCTCTTAAATTCCACTTATTGTTTTCTGAGAAAAAAAACAAAAGAATATTGTTAAAACTAAAAGCATTTGTCTCTTCTATTTATAGTTCCTTTCAGTAAAGCTATGTCTGTGGTTAATGGATGAGGATGAATTATTTATCAATGTATACTGGCGGTGCCTACTGGTCTTTTGATTTTTCCTCTTTGTTCTTTTGATATCACTCTTATTGTTTGTATGGTATGTCTAAAGTATGTATGTATGTAACGCTTCGATGCCCCCTATGGTATGTCTGAAATATGTATGTAACGTGTTGATGCCCCCTATGGTATGTCTAAAATAGGTATGTATGTAACGTGTCGATGCCCCCTATGGTATGTCTAAAATAGGTATGTATGTAACGCTTCGATGCCCCCTATGGTATGTCTAAAATATGTATGTATGTAATGTGTTGATGCCCCCTATGGTATGTCTAAAATATGTATGTAACGTGTCGATGCCCCCTATGGTATGTCTAAAATATGTATGTATGTAACGCTTCGATGCCCCCTATGGTATGCCTAAAATATGTATGTATGTAACGCTTCGATGCCCCCTATGGTATGTCTGAAATATGTATGTAACGTGTTGATGCCCCCTATGGTATGTCTAAAATAGGTATGTATGTAACGTGTCGATGCCCCCTATGGTATGTCTAAAATAGGTATGTATGTAACGCTTCGATGCCCCCTATGGTATGTCTAAAATATGTATGTATGTAACGCTTCGATGCCCCCTATGGTATGTCTAAAATATGTATGTATGTAACGTGTCGATGCCCCCTATGGTATGTCTAAAATATGTATGTATGTAACGTTTCGATGCCCCCTATGGTATGTCTAAAATATGTATGTATGTAACGCTTCGATGCCCCCTATGGTATGTCTAAAATATGTATGTATGTAACGTGTCGATGCCCCCTATGGTATGTCTAAAATATGTATGTAACGTTTCGATGCCCCCTATGGTATGTCTAAAATATGTATGTATGTAACGTTTCCATGCCCCCTATGGTATGTCTAAAATATGTATGTATGTAACGCTTCGATGCCCCCTATGGTATGTCTAAAATATGTATGTATGTAACGTTTCGATGCCCCCTATGGTATGTCTAAAATATGTATGTATGTAACGCTTCGATGCCCCCTATGGTATGTCTAAAATATGTATGTATGTAACGCTTCGATGCCCCCTATGGTATGTCTAAAATATGTATGTATGTAACGTTTCGATGCCCCCTATGGTATGTCTAAAATATGTATGTATGTAACATTTCGATGCCCCCTATGGTATGTCTAAAATATGTATGTATGTAACGTGTTGATGCCCCCTATGGTATGTCTAAAATATGTATATATGTAACGTGTCGATGCCCCCTATGGTATGTCTAAAATATGTATGTATGTAACATTTCGATGCCCTCTATGGTATGTCTAAAATATGTATGTATGTAACGTTTCGATACCCCCTATCACCTCACCTCTCCCGTAGTCTGGGTTCAGACCGTTGGGGCACCGCTGCTGACCTGGCCACCACCCCTCTCCACTCTTCACGGTTTTCTGATTTCCTCAGGGCGTCACCGAGCGTCAAGCCTGTCCACCCCCGGATGTTGTCTTCCCATCTCTTCTTCTGCCGTCCTCTCCTTCTGCCTCCTTGTACGGTGCCTTGCAGGAACGTTTTGGCAAGACCAGATGATCGGGAGATGTGTCCATACCACCTAAGTTTGCGTTTTTTCACTATGGACAGAAGGTCTTCGTAGGGTCCAATACTTTGCTTGATTCTGTTCTTCACTTCCGTGTTAGTGATGTGGTCTCTGTAGGAGATGCCAAGTAGTCTACGAAAGCATCTCATCTCAACAGCTTGGATTCTTCTCTCGATGTCCGCAGTCAGGGTCCAAGTCTCGCAGGCGTAGAGCAATATTGATATAACCAGGGAACGCATCAGTCTGATTTTTGAGCTGAGAGCGATGTTTTTGTTGTTCCAGATGGTGTTCAGCTTGTTGAGTGCCATTGTTGTTTGGGCAATTCTCGAGAGTACTTCTGGTTTAGATCCTTCATCTGACACGATTGCTCCCAGATATTTGAAGCTGTGGACTGTTTTAAGCTTTTCGTCGTTGACTTTGATGTCAATGCTGATGCCGTTGGTGTTGTTAGTCATCAGTTTGGTTTTCTCTGCACTGATTTGCATTCCATACGATGTGGAGGCTTTGTCTAGATGTTTGACCAGGCTTGCCAGTTCTTCTTTTCCAGCCAGTCCATCAATGTCATCGGCAAAACGTAGGTTTGTGATTGTTCTGCCGCCTATGCTGACTGTTCCTACATGCTCTTCCAGTGCGTCAGTCATTATTCTTAATAAGAAGATGTTGAAGAGTGTTGGGGAGAGTAGACAGCCTTGTCTCACTCCGACTGTGGTTCTGAACCAGTCCCCGATGCTATTGTTGAGGTAGACGGCGCTGGTGGCTTTGTCATAGAGGTGCTGTATCAGTCTGATCAGGTTGGCGTTGATGTTGTACAGATTCATGGTAGCCCACAAAGCTGCATGCCAGACCCTGTCAAATGCCTTCTTAAAATCAATGAAGACGTGGTAGAGGTCTTGTTGGTGTTGATGGTACCTCTCACATAGCAACCTCAAGTTGAAGATTTGTTCAGTTGTGCTCCTTCCTGGTCTGAAACCTGCCTGTTCTTCAGCAATGATGTTTTCTGCTTGTGGTTTCAGTCTGTTAAGCAGGATCTTCAACATGACTTTGCTGGGATGACTAATCAGGCTGATGGTGCGGTAGTTTTGACACTGCTGGAGATTGCCCTTTTTGGGGAGGGTGATGATCAGTGATTGTGTCCACGGTGTGGGCCATTCCCCTGTTTGCCAGATCTTGTTGCAGATTTTCAGTAGCACATCTATCATAACTTCACCCCCTGTTTGGACCAGTTCTGATGGGATGTTGTCCACTCCTGCCGATTTCCCTTTTTTCAGCGATGCTATTGCTGCCTCTATTTCTTCACGGAGTATGGGGTGATTACTGTTATCAGTGGCTGGTGGAACATTCAGTATTGCTGGATCACCTGTGGTCTGTATGTTGTATAGCTCTGAGCAGTATTCTGTCCATCAGAAGAACAAGACATCCTAAAGCGATGGACAGAATACCCCCTATGGTATGTCTAAAATATATATGTATGTAACGCTTCGATGCCCCCTATGGTATGTCTAAAATATGTATATATGTAACGTGTCGATGCCCCCTATGGTATGTCTAAAATATGTATGTATGTAACGCTTCGATGCCCCCTATGGTATGTCTAAAATATGTATGTATGTAACGTGTCGATGCCCCCTATGGTATGTCTAAAATATGTATGTATGTAACGTGTCGATGCCCCCTATGGTATGTCTAAAATATGTATGTATGTAACGTGTCGATGCCCCCTATGGTATGTCTAAAATATATATGTATGTAACGCTTCGATGCCCCCTATGGTATGTCTAAAATATGTATGTATGTAACGCTTCGATGCCCCCTATGGTATGTCTAAAATATGTATGTAACGTTTCGATGCCCCCTATGGTATGTCTAAAATATGTATGTATGTAACGTTTCGATGCCCCCTATGGTATGTCTAAAATATGTATGTATGTAACGTGTCGATGCCCCCTATGGTATGTCTAAAATATGTATGTATGTAACGTGTCGATGCCCCCTATGGTAGGTCTAAAATATGTATGTATGTAACGTGTCAATGCCCCCTATGGTAGGTCTAAAATATGTATGTATGTAACGTGTCGATGCCCCCTATGGTGTGTCTAAAATATGTATGTATGTAACATTTCGATGCCCCCTATGGTAGGTCTAAAATATGTATGTATGTAACGTGTCGATGCCCCCAGGGGGCACAAGAAATAAACTTTTTGCCTTTCCTTTGCCTTACATCACTAAAGTCTGACAGTTAAACTAAAGAACAGTCACTAAAGTCACCCAAAGTAAAGAAAAGTACTAGAGACACACAGTTAAAGCAAAGAACAGTCACTAAAGTCACCTAGTTCAACTAAAGAACAGTCACTAAAGTCACCTAGTTCAACTAAAGAACTGTCACGAAAGTCAGACAGTTAAAGCAAAGAACAGTCACAAGTCACACAGTTCAACTAAAGAACAGTCACTAAAGTCACCAAGTTCAACTAAAGAACAGTCATGAAAAGTGACACAGTTAAAGCAAAGAACAGTCACTAAAGTCACCTAGTTCAACTAAAGAACAGTCACTAAAGTCACCTTGTTCAACTAAAGAACAGTCACTAAAGTCACACAGTCAAACTAAAGAACAGTCACTAAAGTCACACAGTTAAAGCAAAGAACAGTCACTAAAGTCACCTTGTTCAACTAAAGAACAGTCACTAAAGTCACACAGTTAAAGCAAAGAACAGTCACTAAAGTCACCTAGTTCAACTAAAGAACAGTCACGAAAGTCACCTAGTTCAACTAAAGAACAGTCACTAAAGTCACACAGTTAAAGCAAAGAACAGTCACCAGCCACCATGGCGAAGTGGTTAGCGTCGCGGACTGATGGCTGGGAGGACGTGGGTTCGAATCCCAGCAGAGGTGGATTTTTCGGCCCGTGGCTGGCTCCTACCCAGAGTTGAGTGTGCTGTGGGCTAAAATGGGGAGACTGGGACCACACATCCACTTCAAGGATGCGTCTTTGTGTGTGTTGCTCTAATTACCTGACCAACACTGCAAGTGTCTGTATCTCTCAGGCCTGGTTAACACCGGGATATCATTATGACAGGAAGCGTAGAGTACAGCCTTGTCATGCAGTCCCAAACCAAAATGGACCTCCATAGCAACATCGTTATCGTCATCGTCCTCTCCATCATCATCAATATAAACAAAACAGTCTCAAAGTCTGTGGCCTTTCATGCCCTGCTGTCATGGTGACCTCAGTTTCGATACCCCTCCACTTCTGTGCTTGGGGTGAGTCCTGTCAGTGTCTTCAGTATCGGCAGATTCATGGGGGCTGTTGTTTGCGGGACGTGGTGGCGGTCTCCACTCTAGGAGGGATGCTCACTCAGTCTGGCTCCGCGACTAAGCCATTATTGTCATTAGTAGGGGGCTTAGTAGGTGGTGTCCTAAGTACGTTGAATCAGAACAGGCACCACTGAACACCATCGAAGTGACTAAGCAGCAGTGCAGGGTCTCCTCTGGTGTGTGGCCTCCTGACGACCTAACATCGATGGTTCCCTGTGTACTGCCGACGCTGGAACTGTGGCGGACAAACCTGGGTGTGGTTGTGTATCAGGAAATCTAAATGAGCGGCGTGGGAGTAATGCCACTGAAATGGCGCAGATGATGGGGCAGCAAAAAAAAAAAAAAAAAAAAGCAAGCAAAGAACAGTCACTAAAGTCACCTAGTTCAACTAAAAAACAGTCACTAAAGTCACCTAGTTCAGCTAAAAAACAGTCATTAAGTCACACAGTTAAAGCAAAGGACAGTCACTAAAGTCACCTAGTTCAACTAAAAAACAGTCACTAAAGTCACACAGTTAAAGCAAAGAACAGTCACTAAAGTCATCTAGTTCAACAAAAAAAACAGTCACTAAAGTCACACAGTTAAAGCAAAGAACAGTCACTAAAGTCACACAGTTCAACTAAAAAACAGTCACTAAAGTCACACAGTTAAAGCAATGAACAGTCACTAAAGTCACACAGTTCAACTACAGAACATCACTAGAGTCAAATAGTTCAGCTAAAGAACATCACGAAAGTAACGCAGTTCAACTAAAGAACAGTCACTAAAGTCAAATAGTTCAACTAAAGAACATCACTAAAGTCACACAGTCAAACTAAAAAACAGTCACTAAAGTCACACAGTTAAAGTAGAGAACATCACTAAAGTCATCCAGTTCAACTAAAGAACATCACTAAAGTCACAAAGTTAAACTAAAGGACAGTCACTAAAGTCACCTAGTTAAACTAAAGAACAGTCACTAAAGTCACCCATTTCAACTAAAGAACAGTCACTAAAGTCACTCAGTTAAACTAAAGAACAGTCCCTAAAGTCACCCAGTTCAACTAAAGAACAGTCACTAAAGTCACCCAGTTCAACTAAAGAACAGTCACTAAAGCCACAAAAGTCACTAAAGTCACACAGTTAAAGAACAACACTAAAGTCACCTAGTTCAACTAAAGAACATCACTAAAGTCACCCAGTTCAACTAAAGAACAGTCATTAAAGTCACCCAGTTCACCTAAAGAAGCCACTAAAGTAACACAGTTAAACTAAAGAACAGTCACTAAAGACACTCAGTTAAAGTAAAGACAGGCAGACATAGTGACTCACAGCATGGTACTTGGGTGGCTGGTCATTGGAGGATGTGCACAAGACCAGGAAACACAGCACTGCTCCAGCCACCATGGCCACAGCAAAAGCTGGCACCACCCCTCCCAACTTGCTGAAGGCCACTGCAACAGTGACGTCATGGTAAAGACACTGACCTCATGGTAAAGACACTGATGTCATGGTAAAGACACTGACCTCAGGCTAAAGACACTGATGTCATGGTAAAGACACTGCAACACTGACATCATGGTAAAGACATGACCTCATGGTAAAGACAATGATGTCATGGTAAAGACACTGCAACATTGACATCACGGTAAAGACACTGATGTCATAGTAAAGACACTGCTACACTGACATCACGGTAAAGACATTGACGTCATGGTAAAGACACTGCAACATTGACGTCACGGTAAAGACACTGATGTCATGGTAAAGATACTGACATCATGGTAAAGACACTGATGTCATGGTAAAGACACTGCAACACTGACATCATGGTAAAGACATGACCTCATGGTAAAGACACTGATGTCATAGTAAAGACACTGCTACACTGACATCACGGTAAAGACATTGACGTCATGGTAAAGACACTGATGCCATGGTAAAGACACTGACATCATGGTAAAGACATTGACGTCATGGTAAAGACACTGATGTCATGGTTAAGATACTGACATCATGGTAAAGACACTGATGTCATGGTAAAGACACTGCAACACTGACATCATGGTAAAGACATGACCTCATGGTAAAGACACTGATGTCATGGTAAAGACACTGCAACATTGATGTCACGGTAAAGACACTGATGTCATGGTAAAGACACTGATGTCACGGTAAAGACACTGATGTCATGGTAAAGACACTGATGTCATGGTAAAGACACTGCAACACTGACATCATGGTAAAGACATGACCTCATGGTAAAGACACTGATGTCATGGTAAAGACACTGCAACATTGACATCACAGTAAAGACACTGATGTCATGGTAAAGACACTGCAACATTGGCATCACGGTAAAGACACTGCAACATTGGCATCACGGTAAAGACACTGATGTCATGGTAAAGACATTGCAACATTGACGTCACGGTAAAGACACTGATGTCATGGCAAAGACACTGATGTCATGGTAAAGTGACTGCAACACTGACATCATGGTAAAGACACTGATGTCATGGTAAAGTCACTGCAACAGTAACGTCATGGTAAAGACACTGACATCATGGTAAAGACACTACAACACTGACATCATGGTAAAGACAGTGACATCATGGTAAAGACACTAGACACTGACATTATGGGAAAGACACTGACATCTTGGTAAAGACACTGCAAAACTGACATGGTAATGACACTGACATCATGGTAAAGACACTACAACACTGACATCATGGTAAAGACACTGATATCATGGTGAAGACACTACAACACTGACATCATGGTAAAGACAGTGACATCATGGTAAAGACACTAGACACTGACATTATGGGAAAGACACTGACATCTTGGTAAAGACACTGCAAAACTGACATGGTAATGACACTGACATCATGGTAAAGACACTACAACACTGACATCATGGTAAAGACACTGATATCATGGTGAAGACACTACAACACTGACATCATGGTAAAGACACTGAGATCATGGTAAAGACACTGCAACACTGACATCTTGGTAAAGACACTGCAACACTGAGATCATGGTAAAGACACTGCAACATTGACATCTTGGTAAAGACAATGCAACACTGTCACCTTGGTTAACACACTGACATCATGGTAAAGACACTGTAACATTGACATCATGCTAAAGACACTGTAACATTGACATCATGCTAAAGACACTGACATGTCGGTAAAGACACTGCAAGACTGATGTCATGGTAAAGACACTGACATCTTGATAAAGACAATACAACACTGACATCATGGTAAAGACACTGACATCTTGGTAAAGACACAACACTGACATCATGGTAAAGAGACTGACATCTTTTTTTTTTAGTTTGTCTCAGAATATTTTATAAAATGATTTTTTTTTTACTTGTTTTACATAGTGAGCAATCACAATCGCGTTCAACAGCCTGTTTTTTTTTTTCAAGAACATACATATAGGGGTGGAAAAAAGGGGGTGGGTGTGGATGCAAATACATACATACGTGGGAAAAGAGGAGGGGACATACTGGAAAGACATACTGGATAACCGATGCACTTACATACATGTGATTCAATTACTCTGCAATGACATATAGACTGCAGAATTACAACACACTGTTTCCAATGGGACTTATACTGTCAGAACTTAAGGATAAATGGATGACACATTTCATTTTCACATTCTTCATAAAAAATATATATAAAAATCATACAAAAAAAAAAAAAAGAGAAAAAGAAAGAGAAAAATTGGGAGGAAAAAATCAATCTATTGTGCAACAATGATACAGGTAGCAGACGGGAAAAAAGAAGTTACTCTAAGAACATAGGCTTACATGGTGTCCAGGTGTTCTGAAAATCAGAATATCTTGAATTTATTTGTGCTATGTATTCTTCTATTTTGTACCTATGTTTAAGCTAACTAAGGTATACACTTAATAAAGGATTATTTTTATTCATTTTACACAGGTACAAATACTGTTTTGCTAATAATAAGATAAACTATAAAGGTAGCATCTATTCGTATGTTTTGATCAAGTCCAAGAATAACCAGACTTTTCATCAAGTGCATGTTGTAAACATTTCTACAACTTTCATTCACCACTGCACTAAAGTCCTGCCAGAACTCCTGAGTTACTGGACAAGACCAAAACACATGGTCAGTGCTCTTTGACAGCATTGCAAAACTTACACATGTTACTATCTAATAATCCCATTTCTTTCAAAATTACACATGTTACTATCTAATAATCCCATTTCTTTCAAAATTACACTTGTCCCAATGCACCTATGAATAATCCTCATTTGAAACCATTTCATTTTTGCATCAGAAAGTTTATGTAAGTACAGAAAGCAATTCTTCCAGTCGTATTTAACATCCAATTTTTCATCCCATTTTGCACAGCATTTAGGTGCGATATTATTCTCCATGAGGGAGTCACAGTACAGTCTGGATCCCTTAACAACAGACTTTAAAGTCTTAAAACAAACTGATGAACTTATGCATTTATTGTTATCTATTCTGATCTTTTGTATATATTCTGATGTGGCAAATCTGTACCACAAAAAGTAACAAAATCGATATCCACACATGTTTGCTTAAACTCTTCATATGGCATAAACTGACCCTTTTCTTTCAGAAAACGTGGTATGCAATGTACTCCTTTATCTACATACTTTCTAGAACCAATAATCCTTTGCCCTAGTTGAAATCTTGTATTATAGAATACTGGTTCAAAAAGGAGTTCTGATGAGTCTGGCAGCATTATTCTGAATTCGTTGGAGTCTATTTAATAGATATTTGGGAAGGCCAGCCAAAAGAGAGTTGCAGTAATCCATTCTTGAGAGAACCAGACAGAATACAAGTGTCTTGGTTGCATCGGCTGAGAGATAGTGGCAGATAGAGCTGATTCTACGCAGTTCCAAATAGGCAACTTTACAGATATTCGAAATGTGCTGTTGGAAGGAAAGCAACTGGTTTAGGACTACACCAAGACTGCGAACAGAAGGAGAAAGGGAAACAGGTGTGCTATTGATCAGAACAGAGGCAAGGAAGGATGTTGACGAAACTTCTTTGGATAGGTTATCATAAATTCAGTCTTATCATCATTTAGTTGCAGCTTGTTGAGAGTCATCCAGTCCTTTAGGCCAGCAATGCACTCCCGTGTTTGAGTCACCAGTGCTGATAAAGCTCTCATGAGACATCGCATGATGACTGATGACATCCGACACAGGAGCCACATACAGCACGAAAAGAACAGGACCTAGGACGGACCCCTGTGGGACACCATATTTTAAGGCAGATACTCTGGAGTATCTACCATTTACACACACTTTCTGTGTACGATGTGACAGGTAAGACATGATCCATGCTAGTGCAGTGTCACGAATACCAAAGGAAGTTTTAAGTCTGTTCAAGAGAATAGAGTAGTCGATAGTGTCAGTTTCAGTTTCAGTTTCAGTAGCTCAAGGAGGCGTCACTGCGTTCGGACAAATCCATATACACTACACGATAGTGTCAGTTTCAGTTTCAGTTTCAGTAGCTCAAGGAGGCGTCACTGCGTTCGGACAAAACCATATACGCTACACCACATCTGCCAAGCAGATGCCTGACCAGCAGCATAACCCAATGCGCTTAGTCAGGCCTTGAAAAAAAACAAAAAACAAAAACAAAACAAAAAAACCGGGGGAATAAATAATAGATAAGCTGACATAAATAAATAAATAAATAATAATTATAATATAGAAAAAGGTAGTAGTAATAATAATAATAATACTAATAAAATGATAATAATAAAAAATAAATAAATAAGACAACAATGGTGATAAATAAGCGAATAAATGTAAAACATGAAGACACACATTCACACATACACCCACACATGCATAACAGAAATGCACCAAACATGCAGTTTCACAGATATGAAAGCACAGTCAAATACATATAAACGTACATGAGCTCCAACACACACACACACACACACACATTACCTTGCACCTCCTCTACCCCCCTCCTCCACACTCATTTCTAGTCTACGTATCGCAGCTTCCACGGCACACACACACAGTTTCAGTTTCAGTTGCTCAAGGAGGCGTCATTGCGTTCGGACAAAACCATATACGCTACACCACATCTGCCAAGCAGATGCCTGACCAGCAGCGTAACCCAACGCGCTTAGTCAGGCCTTGAGAACACACACACACACACACACACACACAAAAAAAAAAAAAAAAAAAAAAAAAAAAAAAAAAACAACAACGGGGGAATAAATAATAGATAAGCTTGCATAAATAAATAAATAAATAAATAAATAAATAATAATTATAATATAGAAAAAGGTAGTAGTAATAATATTAGTAATACTAATAAAATGATAATAATAAAACATAAATAAATAAATAAATAAGACAACAATGGTGATAAATAAGCAAATAAATGTAAAATATGAAGACACACATTCACACATACACCCACACATGCATAACAGAAATGCACCAGACATGCAGTTTCACATATATGAAAGCACAGTCAAATACATATAAACGTACATGAGCTCCAACACACACACACACACACGCATTACTGTGCACCTCCTCTACTGATGCGGAAGTGAAGCTGCTTATAGAAGAAAACAGTAAAGAAGAGGACATCATCATATACACAGATGGCTCAGTCACCAAAGACCAGTCTGGCTGGGGATTCACTGCGAAACAAAATGGAAAAACAATTTGGGAAGAGAATGCTGCCTACAAAGTCACAACCTCCAGCCTAACGATGGAAGTTGAAGCCGTGACACATGCCCTCCAGTGGCTATCGTCCTTCCATACGCCCGGAAACCAACATGCCATGATTCTAACCGACTCAATGAACCTCATACAGAAAATTGAAAACGGAATGGGAAGCCCAGAGTGGCATAACGCAATGCGCAACTTTCAGATTAAAAAACTCACATGGTCATACTGCCCGGGACATGCAGGTGTTAAGGGAAATGAGCGAGCTGACAGACTTGCTGGTAACGCAACACCAACGAGCAGCCTACATCTAGGAAAATCGGAAATCCTCAGAAAAGTCAAAGAATACCAAAAAGAACAGGTACAAGGCCATCACACCATCGATCGCCTCAAAGAAATAGAAGCAGAGAGAGGGAGCGGCCGCAAATCTAACATGAAAGGTAGAGCACGATGCTTTGCAAATCAAACAAATATCGGCATCATTTCCAAACCAACATTGCGCAAATTTCTTCAAAACGGAACAGAGTCTCTGTGGGCCTTTCCAAACACAATAGACCGAGCAACACACTAGACGCCACGTTCTTGGCATCAGAGATCTTTTCCCATCCCTCTTGCGGCCAGTCAGTGGCGGCTGTGTGTGTTTGTGTGTATGTGTGGGTCTGTGCTTTTGAGTGCGTTTGTGAATGCGCGAGAGTGAAATTGTACACAAGTGTCAGGAGAGATATGTGTACGTGTGTGTGTGTGTGTGTGAGGGGAGGTGGGAGTGCGGGGGGGAGGTGGGGTAGAGGATGAGGTATATGAGTGTATGCATGCCTACACTGTGGGAGCAACAGGATATTGGAACGTGTATATATATATATATATATATATATATATATCTTTGTATGTACGTGTGTGGGGTTGGGGGTGGGAGATATGGGCGTATGTGTGTGTGCTTGTACAAGTAAGTGTTCATCTCTGTGAGTGTGTGTTTGTGTGTGTGTGTGTGTGCCGTGGAAGCTGCGATACGTAGACTAGAAATGAGTGTGTGGAGGAGGGGGTAGAGGAGGTGCAAGGTAATGTGTGTGTGTGTGTGTGTGTGTGTGTTGGAGCTCATGTACGTTTATATGTATTTGACTGTGCTTTCATATGTGCTTGTACAAGTAAGTGTTCATCTCTGTGAGTGTGTGTTTGTGTGTGTGTGTGTGTGTGTGTGCCGTGGAAGCTGCGATACTTAGACACACACACACAAACACACACTCACAGAGATGAACACTTACTTGTACAAGCACACACACATACGCCCTTATCTCCCACCCCCAACCCCACACACATATATACAAAGATATATATATATATATATATATCTACATATATATATATATATACGTTCCAATATCCTGTTGCTCCCACAGTGTAGGCATGCATACACTCACATACCTCATCCTCTACCCCACCTCCCCCCGCACTCCCACCTCCCCTCACACACACACACACACACACACACACGTACACAGATCTCTCCTGACACTTGTGTACACTTACACTCTCGCGCATTCACAAACGCACTCAAAAGCACAGACCCACACATACACACAAACACACACACGCACAGAGGCTGCCACTGACTGGCCGCAAGAGGGATGGGAAAAGATCTCTGATGCCAAGAACGTGCCGTCTAGTGTGTTGCTCAGTCTATTGTATTTGGAAAGGCCCACAGAAACTCTGTTCCGTTTTGAAGAAATCTGCGCAATGTTGGTTTGGAAATGATGCCGATATTTGTTTGATTTGCAAAGCATCGTGCTCTACCTTTCATGTTAGACTTGCGGCCGCTCCCTCTCTCTGCTTTTATTTCTTTGAGGCGATCGATGGTGTGATGGCCTTGTACCTGTTCTTTTTGGCATTCTTTGACTTTTCTGAGGACTTCCGATTTTCCTAGATGTAGGCCGCTCGTTGGTGTTGCGTTACCAGCAAGTCTGTCAGCTCGCTCATTTCCCTTAACACCTGCATGTCCCGGGCAGTATGACCATGTGAGTTTTTTTATCTGAAAGTTGCGCACTGCCTTATGCCACTCTGGGCTTCCCATTCCGTTTTCAATTTTCTGTATGAGGTTCATTGAGTCGGTTAGAATCATGGCATGTTGGTTTCCGGGTGTATGGATGGACGATAGCCACTGGAGGGCATGTGTCGCAGCTTCAACTTCCATCGTTAGGCTGGAGGTTGTGACTTTGTAGGCAGCATTCTCTTCCCAAATTGTTTTTCCATTTTGTTTCGCAGTGAATCCCCAACCAGACTGGTCTTTGGTGACTGAGCCATCTGTGTATATGATGATGTCCTCTTCTTCACTGTTTTCTTCTATGAGTAGCTTCACTTCCGCATCAGTTTTGCCCTCTGGCCATTCCCGACAATGTCTTCCTATAGTGGGTGAAATGACTGTGTTGAATAGATGGTTGAGGTTTTCGGGGTTTTTCTCCCATTCTTTTGTTTCTTTCAGGTCTTGTAGTCGGCATACTAGCTGGATTGTGTCTTCTGCTTGCCCCATCCATGATCTTCCTCGTCCTAGACGGCTGCCTTTTGGTTCTTTGACTGCATCATGCAGTGGGTTTTGAGGGTTTTCTAACGCTTTGAAGTAGGTCTTGACCTGTTCTAACTTGTTTCTGGCCTGCACTGAAGGAAGGTCAAGCAGGTATCGCATGGTTTCTGTGGGCGTGTCTTTTGTTGTTCCAAGGATCAGGCTCATAGCTTCATTTTGTACTCTAATTTTAGGAGGTTGCTTTGAGACGGTGTTGTTACCCCAAGTCCGTAGTCGATCACACTGAGGACGAGTGATTGGTATAGCAGGAAGAGGTGGCGTTGTTCAATTCCTTTGGTTGCCATTGCTTTTAAGACTGAAAGGCCCTTTTTGCATTTGAGAACAGTATTTTCCGTATGTTTTCTGAAGGTCAGCATCCTGTCGATGTGTATTCCTAGGTAGCGTAGGCATTCAGTTTTCTCAATTTGAATCCCATCGAATGACACAGAAGGTGGTGATTTGCTCGCGGTTTTGTTGTTGAGGGTGCGCAGCAATGTTTGGGCTTTCGCTGGATTGATGGAAGATCCTGTGTCTTTGCACCATTGAGCAATATTGTTTAGTTGTTTCTGGACGGCTTTAGTTCTTTCCTGAGCATCTTTCGAAGTTTTGAAGACCAAGCCATCATCCGCAAGGGTAAACACCCGAGCAATTCCATTGTTGTTTAAGTCTGCAAGGCCCTTCGTGTAGACATTGTAGAGGACAGGAGAGAGCGGAGACCCTTGTGGCAGTCCCATGGATAGTTTAGAAGGTGCAGACATCCAATCTCCGAGGCGTAGGACGACGGTTCTTTCCTGAAGCGCTGCTGCTATCCATCTTGTCAGTGTCAAACTTACTCCATACCTTAGTAGCAGCTCCATGAGGTGCGCAAACTGGACTTTACTGTAGGCATCTTCAAGGTCAATTGCTACTGCTAGTGTTTCTTCTTTTCTTTGAAATCCTTCATACACCTCATATGCAAAAGCAGCTGCATTTTCCCATGTGGACTTGCCTGTTCTGTAACCACCTTGATTTGAAGGGAGAATGTGCCTGTGTTCAAGATCCCTTGCAAGTTTCCTGGCTATCATGCGTTCCATGAGCTTTCCAGCAATGTTTTGCATGATAGTGTCAAAAGCTGGCAAGTCTAAGAGAGCGAGAACAGACATCTCATCCTCATCAAATCCAAAAAGCAAATCATTCACTATTCTAAGAAGGGCCGTTTTGCAACTATGACCATGTCTATAAAAGACTGGTGGGAATTAAGTAAACCATTTTGTTCCAGATGAGCTAAAAGCTGAGACAATATGATCTTTTCTAGCAGTTTTGATAAAAATGACAGATTAGAGACAGGTCGATAATTTTTCAAACAATTATGATCCAAAGGTGGCTTCTTGATGAGTGGATGTACAACAGCAGATTCTGAAGCTTTCAGGGAAACAACCAGACAGTAAGGAAGAATTGATGACATAAGTAATATGTGGCTGTAGAACATCAATACATTCAACCAACAAAGAAGACAAGACAGGGTCAAGCTCACAGGATTTCGGACAAGCACTCAACACACTTTCTTCACAAAATCTTCAGTAACCGGTTGGAAACAATCTAAAACAGGACCACTGTACACGCATTCTTTAACAGGTGAAGAAGGAAACACAACAGAGTCAAGCTTCTCATGAATGCATGCTGTTTTGCCGGTGAAGAAGTCAGAAAACTGTTGAGGGAGTTCCTGCACCGAAAATGTTGTAGGGAGAGGAGTGTTCGTAGCGTTGAAAAGCTATTTGGCTGTGGTGCATGCAAGGATTTTAGAAGAGTAGAACTTTGACCTTGCCCTGTCAACAATGCTTGTTACACTATTCCTGGCTGTCTGAAAAATGTCCCAACTGACAGTGAAACTACATTTACTGTTTTAAGATTAACTGAAAGCCAGTTACCTAGAATTTTAAACTTCACAGGGTTCCATTCCATTTCCTTATGAGGTAAATAAACAATTGGTGATTTTTTCTTTTTCCCCAACCAAACATTGGTAGTTTTCTCAAAATTAAGCTTCAGACCCGAGATCTCTTGGAACCCAGTTAATGTTTCAAATAGCGTCTCATTCGATTTCTGGTCCCCTTCCAAAAAATAAAAAATGATGTGTCGTCTGCAAATTGGCTTAAACATAGTGTCTAATATTTTTATCCCCTTTATTTCCTTATCATCTCAAATTTTACATGCTAGAATTTCTACACACAGGAGAAAAAGAAAAGGGGAAATAGGATCACCCTGTCGGCAGCCTCTTTTTACATTAAAATTACTAGATACCTTCCCATTTACCACCACATATGATCTGATATCTGAATAGAAATTACTAGATACCTTCCCGTTTACCACCACATATCATCTGATATCAGAATAGAAATTACTAGATACCTTCCCGTTTACCACCACACATGATCTGATATCTGAATAGAAATTACTAGATACCTTCCCGTTTACCACCACATATAATCTGATATCTGAACAGAAATTACTAGATACCTTCCCGTTTACCACCACACATGATCTGATATCAGAATAGAATGCTGCTATCCACTGACATGTGTCTTTTCCAAAGCCACAAGCTTAGATGACTCTTTTCATGTAGTTCCAATCTACCGAGTCGAATGCTTTTTCAAAATCTGTAGAAACAAGGAAACCAGGTAAATTATTTCTCTCTAAGTAGTATATCATATCATATATAATTCTCAAGTTTTCTCCAATATATCTACCTGTCATAAAAACCTGTTTGGTCTTCATTTATGAGTTTTGGCAATACATTTTTAATTCTATTTGTTATTATAGCTGATCCAATTTTATACATTACATAAAGAAGTGTAATTGGCCTCCAGTTTTTTAGGTTTTCTCGGGGCTTGTCTCCCTTGGGTATACTTATTATTACACCTTCTCTCTGTGTATCGACATTTCCCCTTTCATAAAACCTTCATTTATCGAATGGACTGCAAAGTCACCCAACTGTTTAAAAAAAAAAAAACTTGAAAAAATTCACAGTCATCCCGCCTGTTCCGGGACTTTTATCGTTTTTCATTTTTCTTAATGCTTTTGCTGCTTCCTCTTTTGTAATCACCCCCTCTAATGAATCAGAGTCTGATTTTTCTAGCCTTGATAGTTGTTTAACATAATCACCCCCTCTAATGAATCAGATTCTGATTTTTCTAGCCTTGATAGCTGTTTAACATAGTCAGATGTTAACCTCTTCTATTACTCTTTCCATATACAGTTCTTCAAAAAATTTCTTAGTCTCTTTTAACATTTCATCTGTTTCTAATAACATCCGACCTTGTTTTGTCTGTAATTTCAACATGTGTTTGCTTATATAATGTCTTTTCTCCATCGAGCAGAAGTTTTATTCATCTTTCCTCCTTGTGATGCCCATTTTACTTCTGACCTCAGAATCACCCCCCTCATGTTTTATTCATCTTTCCTCCTTGTGATGCCCGTTTTACTTCTGACCTGAGAATCATTCCCCCCATGTTTTATTCATCTTTCCTCCTTGTGATGCCCATTTTACTTCTGACCTCAGAATCACCCCCCCATGTTTTATTCATCTTTCCTCCTTGTGATGCCCATTTTACTTCTGACCTGAGAATCATTCCCCCCATGTTTTATTCATCTTTCCTCCTTGTGATGCCCATTTTACTTCTGACCTGAGAATCATTCCCCCCATGTTTTATTCATCTTTCCTCCTTGTGATGCCCATTTTACTTCTGACCTCAGAATCACCCCCCCCCCCCCCCCCATGTTTTATTCTTCTTTCCTCCTTGTGATGCCCATTTTACTTCTGACCTCAGAATCATTCACCCCCATGTTTTATTCATCTTTCCTCCTTGTGATGCCCATTTTACTTCTGACCTCAGAATCATCCCCCCATGTTTTATTCATCTTTCCTCCTTGTGATGCCCATTTTACTTCTGACCTGAGAATCATTCCCCCCATGTTTTATTCCTCTTTCCTCCTTGTGATGCCCGTTTTACTTCTGACCTCAGAATCATTCACCCCATTTTTATTTTTCTAATTTCTGACAACTTTTCCTTTTTTCTTGTAATAGTTTTAGTCATCCTCATTGGATGGGAACTTTTTCTCTAACATTTTTATGTCTTTTTCTAGTATATGTTCATATTTTATTGCTTTCTTTTTTTTTAACTTATGCTACAGCTTGTTCGTTCTTTAGTTTAACGTCTTTTCACTGTAAGTGATATTAGATGCTATAGCTTATTGTTTTTGCCCTTATTTCCATGAGAAGCGTGTCAAGAAATAACTGATCTGAAATTGTCAGATGAATTTGATCATTTGATATATTCTTAATATTTTGTCTTTTATATGGAAGGGCAGAATACTGTTCCTTCACTGATTCAATGGTGTTATTAACTAGATTAATGTATGTACTGTCTCCAAGTAAGGAAGAATTAAATTTCCAAAACCTTGTATGTTTTTCTTCTGCTTTAGTTTAAAGGTGATTTCTATCTTAATCAGAGAGCGGTCACTTCGATATCCACACAAAATATCTGCATCTTTAATGTTTGTATTGAGTGTATCAGAAATCAAAAGAAGTCTACACGACTTTGTTGCAATGGATTTGACCTTCTCCAAGAAAAACAAAGAATTTCAGGATTAAATTCCCTCCATACATCCACCAATTCCATTCCTGTCATAAGTCCCAAAACAGGTCCCTGTGCCTTAACATTACTAACACGTCTATAATTGTAATAATCTATGCTAGGTTGAGCACAAGACTCCAGGCCTGTATATATTTACCAAAGTAATCAGTTTACCCATTTTTTTTTTATCACAATAATTAATAAGTTACCTTTGTTGTCTTTTAACATATTTACTATTCTGAAGCCTTGATCTATTGTTATGAGAAGAAAAAACACATTCATATCCCCATCATTCTGACTGAATCTGGCACTCCTTTTTTTGCATGAAATGAGTATCTTGTAGAAAGTATATGGAATGTTTTTTTGGGTTTTTTTCTTAAATATTGAAAAACATCTTTTTTTTCATATTTTCCTACACCTTGACAATTTAGCTAAGATATTTTAATACTATCCATTATTTTCATGCGTTTTTCCATTACCTCCAACTCTCCTTTCAATGAAACATCCAAATGTGTCATGTTTACAAGAATAACACATGGAACACAAACAAGCTAACACAAGAAAAATTACATAATACATGGAAAAACATAACATTTTGTTGTGGTCGATTTCCACAGGACAATCAACGCATGAATAAATCAGATTTGCTGTTGTCTGTGACTATAAGGTATATCTTTTTTTTCTTATAACAATCACTATAGTAACTTCTGCACATATATTGGTACATGGCAAAGACACTGACATCATGTTAAAGACACTGGCATCTTGTTAAGACACTGACATTATAATAAAGACACTGACATAATGTTAAAGACACTGACATCTTGGTAAAGACACTGCAACACTGATGTCATGGTAAAGACACTGACATCTTGGTAGACACTGTAACACTGTCGTCATGATAAAGACACTGACATCATGGTAAAGACACTGACATCTTGGTAAAGACACTGCAACACTGACATCATGGTAAAGACACTGACATCTTGGTAAAGACACTGCAACACCGACGTCATGGTAGAGACACTGACATCTTGGTAAAGACACTGACATCTTGGTAAAGACACTGCAACACCCACTGACATAACTGAATCTGTGGTGAAGGTGACCCACACTCTGTGGCTAGGTGAAGGTGACCCACACTTACAATCTGTGGCTAGGTGAAGGTGACCCACACTTATCTGTGGCGAGGTTAAAATGACCCACACTTACAATCTGTAACTACGTTAAGGTGACCCACACTTATCTGTGGCTAGGTTAAAATGACCCACACTTACAATCTGTGGCTAGGTGAAGGTGACCCACACTTACAATCTGTGGCTAGGTGAAGGTGACCCACACTTATCTGTGGCTAGGTTAAAATGACCCACACTTACAATCTGTAACTAGGTGAAGGTGACCCACACTTACAATCTGTGGCTAGGTGAAGGTGACCCACACTTACAATCTGTGGCTAGGTGAAGGTGACCCACACTTACAATCTGTAACTAGGTGAAGGTGACCCACACATACAATCTGTGGCTAGGTTAAAATGACTCACACTTACAATCTGTATCTAGGTGAAGGTGACCCACACTTACAATCTGTATCTAGGTGAAGGTGACCCACACTTTCAATCTGTGACTAGGTGAAGGTGACCCACACATACAATCTGTGGCTAGGTTAAAATGACCCACACTTACAATCTGTATCTAGGTGAAGGTGACCCACACTTACAATCTGTGGCTAGGTGAAGGTGACCCACACTTACAATCTGTAGCTAGGTGAAGGTGACCCACACTTACAATCTGTGGCTAGGTGAAGGTGACCCACACATACAATCTGTGGCTAGGTGAAGGTGACCCACACTTACAATCTGTGGCTAGGTGAAGGTGGCCCACACTTACAATCTGTGGCTAGGTGAAGGTGACCCACACATACAATCTGTAGCTAGGTGAAGGTGACCCACACTTACAATCTGTGGCTAGGTGAAGGTGGCCCACACTTACAATCTGTGGCTAGGTGAAGGTGACCCACACTTACAATCTGTGGCTAGGTTAAAATGACCCACACTTACAATCTGCATCTAGGTGAAGGTGACCCACACTTACAATCTGTGGCTAGGTTAAAATGACCCACACTTACAATCTGTGGCTAGGTTAAAATGACCCACACTTACAATCTGTATCTAGGTGAAGGTGACCCACACTTACAATCTGTGGCTAGGTGAAGGTGACTCACACTTTCAATCTGTAACTAGGTGAAGGTGACCCACACTTACAATCTGTACCTAGGTGAAGGTGACCCACACATACAATCTGTGGCTAGGTGAAGGTGACCCACACATACAATCTGTGGCTAGGTGAAGGTGACCCACACATACAATCTGTGGCTAGGTGAAGGTGACCCACACATACAATCTGTGGCTAGGTGAAGGTGACCCACACTTACAATCTGTGGCTAGGTGAAGGTGACCCACACTTACAATCTGTATCTAGGTGAAGGTGACCCACACTTACAATCTGTATCTAAGTGAAGGTGGCCCACACTTACAATCTGTGGCTAGGTGATGGTGACCCACACTTACAATCTGTAACTAGGTGAAGGTGACCCACACTTACAATCTGTGGCTAGGTGAAGGTGGCCCACACATACAATCTGTGGCTAGGTGAAGGTGACCCACACTTACAATCTTTGGCTAGGTGAAGGAGACCCACACTTACAATCTGTATCGAGGTGAAGGTGGCCCACACTTACAATCTGTGGCTAGGTGAAGGTGACCCACACTTACAATCTGTAACTAGGTGAAGGTGGCCCACACTTACAATCTGTAACTAGGTGAAGGTGACCCACACTTACAATCTGTATCTAGGTGAAGGTGACCCACACTTACAATCTGTATCTAGGTGAAGGTGACCCACACTTACAATCTGTGGCGAAGACGAAGAAGGTGGGACCAGTGAAGCAGTGCAGTGAGTTCAGATGGCGGTTCCAGCCTTTCATGTCATCACCATCATCATCCACCACTGGCACTGTCAGCTTCAGGAAAAATACCATGGGGCACTGCAACATCACATCAACATCATGACATCCCCATCATCATCAATATCATCACCATCTCCATCACATCAACATCATCTCCATCACATCAACATCATGACATCCCCATCATCATCAATATCATCATCATCTCCATCACATCAACATCATGATATCCCCATCATCATCAATATCATCATCATCTCCATCACATAAACATCATCACCATCACATAAACATCATTGCCACTACATCACCATCACATCATCACCATCACACAGACATCATCACCATCACTGCCACCACATCAACACCATCACCATCACATCAGCATAATGTCAACACCATCACATCAACATCATCATCACATCAACATAATTATCATCAACATCATCACAATCACATCATCAAAATGAAGGGAAAAGCTACATCTACAGATGTCACAATCAGGGTCTACATATGTCACAATCAGGATCTAAATATGATGTCACAGTCAGGATCTATTGATCTATAGATGATGTCACAATCAGGATCTAAAGATGTCACAGTCAGGATCTATTGATTTATAGATGTCACAATCATGATCTAAAGATGATGTCATGGTCAGGTTCTATAGATCATGATCTACATATGATGTCACAGTCAGCATCTATAGATAATGTCACAGTCAGGATCTATATATCTATAGATAATGTCATGGTCAGAATCTATAGATAATGTAACAGTCATGATCTCTCTCTCTCTCTATCTATTGATTATGTTACAGTCAGGATCTATAGGTGGTGTCATGGTAAGGATCTATAGATCAACAGATGTCACAGTCAAGATCTATAGATGGTCTCACAATCAAGATCTATATGTGGTGTCAGTCAGGGTTTATTGATGATGTCATGGTCAGGATCTATAGATGTCAAGGTCAGGATCTGTAGATGTCAAGGTCAGGATCTGTAGATGGTGTCACAGTCAGGATCTTTTAATGATGTCATAGTCAGGATGTACATGTCACATTCAGGATCCATAGATGATGTCAAAGTCAGGATATATAGATGTCAAAGTCAGGATCTAGTGATCTACAGATGATGTCACGGTCGATGTCAAAGTCAGGATTTACTGATCTATAGATGATCTCACCATCAGGATCTACAGATTATGTCACAGTCAGGATCTACATATGATGTCAGTCACGATCTATATATCTACAGATGATATCATGGTGAGGATTTATATATCTATAGATGATGTCACAGTTAGGATCTGACCTATAGAGAATGTCACAATCAGGATCTACAGATGATGTCATGGTCAGGATCCAGAGATTACATCAGGATCAGGATCTACAGATCTACAGACAAGTGTCATTTTTAGGATTTACACAAACTTTATTGTCTATACTTTGGTACAGAGATTTTCTTTTTGACAGCAGCACATGTCCAACATTAGAAGAAAACAACAAACAAATAAAATGAATAGAAAATAAAAAAGATAAATTAAATGACATCAAACGGAAATAGCTATATACAAATATACAGATTACTGAAATTCACATGCCTCTCCATTTTAGTCAGCCAAGCGGCATTGCACATCTTCCCACACCACTCACACACATACAAACAAATATCACCAGACTAAAACATGAATTAACCAAAAAGCAGCACTTCTGTAGTTCACACAAAATAAGAGGCATCACAGAACAACTTTCATCCCTTCGTACTGATCAAAAGCCCTAACACAACTTCTTCACCCCCCCACCCCCCCTCCCCTACAATCCCCGTCCTTTGGAAAAATACCTACAGGCCTAAGCATAATCCCCCCCCACCCCCACTCCCTACACACACACACTCATCCTTCCATTAAAAAACAACAACAAAAAAACAAAACACCTTGCAAAGCACTACCTCAGTACACTCATAAATATAACAACCTGTCATAATTGCACCACAAATCAAAGTTTTAAACATATCACATGTATATAAATAAATAAGTAGGTAATACACACACACACACACAACACACACATACACACATATATATACCAATTAGATTTATATATCTACAGATGATGTCAGCCAGGATTTATAGACAATGTCACAGTAAGAATCTACAGACAAACTCATTGTCAGGATCAATAGATGATGTCATGGTCAGGATCTATAGATCTACAGATGTCACAGTCATGATGTATAAATCACAAAGATGACAAGTGACTGCATGGTAGAAGTCTTTTCATTTAGGGTTATGATCATTTTCTGGGGAATTTTTAGCTCTTTCTTTGCAAACCAAAATATTTTGTAAACTTTGTCCAAGCACTGTTTTGACGCATCTGGCCCTTGATATGTAATTGGCTTGAATGCCATGCACCAGGCCCTAAGGCCCTTGATATGTAATTGGCTTGAATGCCATGCACCAGGCCCTTGATATGTAATTGGCTTGAATGCTACACACCAGGCCCTTGATATGTAATTGGCTTGAATGCCACGCACCAGGCCCTTGATATGTAATTGGCTTGAATTCCACGCCAATCTTCAAACAAGTCTAAGATTGAAGACTGACATCACATGCTTCTTGTTTTTGTTGTTGGAGATAACATTGCTTAACTTTTCTGAAGCAGTGCATGTATTCCTTAGGCACTGCATTTCTTGCTGCACTGCTGTAATTAGTTCATTTTTCTTCATTTGTGAATACTTTAATACATCCAGTTGAGAGGCCACGTCTTTTAATTCTAAACTGTGTCAAGTACTAGTGGATCTAAACCTAACCTAACAAAGTCCCGTTTGGTAGTGTGGGGGCTGCAATGTATGTTCCGTTAATCTCCAAGTTGTTTGGAATAAGTATTCGTATACTTCACTATTATATACCTATTATTTCTCTTTTCTCTAAATGGACTGACCCGTAATATCATTTGGGGAAACAGCCCACTCAGTACACAATTCACACCAGTACACATTACTGATTCTATCACAACCCACTCAGTACACAATTCACACAAGTACACATTACTGATTCTATCACAGCCCACTCAGTACACAATTCACACCAGTACACATTACTGATTCTATCACAGCCCACTCAGTACACAATTCACACCAGTACACATTACTGATTCTATCACAACCCACTCAGTACACAATTCACACAAGTACACATTACTGATTCTATCACAGCCCACTCAGTACACAATTCACACCAGTACACATTACTGATTCTATCACAGCCCACTCAGTACACAATTCACACCAGTACACATTACTGATTCTATCACAGCCCACTCAGTACATGATTCACACCAGTACACATTACTGATTCTATCACAGCCCACTCAGTGAACAATTCACACCAGTTCACATTACTGATTCTATCACAGCCCACTCAGTACATGATTCACACCAGTACACATTACTGATTCTATCACAGCCCACTCAGTGAACAATTCACACCAGTACACATTACTGATTCTATCACAGCCCACTCAGTGAACAATTCACACCAGTACACATTACTGATTTTATCACAACCCACTCAGTACACGATTCACACCAGTACACATTACTGATTCTATCACAGCCCACTCAGTGAACAATTCACACCAGTACACATTACTGATTCTATCACAGCCCACTCAGTACACAATTCACATCACAGCCCACTCAGTACACAATTCACACCAGTACACATTACTGATTCTATCACAGCCCACTCAGTACACAATTCACACCAGTACACATTACTGATTCTATCACAGCCCACTCAGTACATGATTCACACCAGTACACATTACTGATTCTATCACAGCCCACTCAGTGAACAATTCACACCAGTACACATTACTGATTCTATCACAACCCACTCAGTACACGATTCACACCAGTACACATTACTGATTCTATCACAGCCCACTCAGTGAACAATTCACACCAGTACACATTACTGATTCTATCACAGCCCACTCAGTACACAATTCACACCAGTACACATTACTGATTCTATCACAGCCCACTCAGTACACGATTCACACAAGTACACATTACTGATTCTATCACAACCCACTCAGTACACGATTCACACCAGTACACATTACTGATTCTATCACAGCCCACTCAGTACATGATTCACACCAGTACACATTACTGATTCTATCACAGCCCACTCAGTACACAATTCACACCAGTACACATTACTGATTCTATCACAGCCCACTCAGTACACAATTCACACCAGTACACATTACTGATTCTATCACAGCCCACTCAGTACATGATTCACACCAGTACACATTACTGATTCTATCACAGCCCACTCAGTACACAATTCACACCAGTTCACATTACTGATTCTATCCCTCTGACCACGCCACTAGGGCTCAAGGGAGACAACCAACATGATAACAGTTTGACCAGTACTGTGGCCCTGAACCAGAAGGGGACAAGGTCAATTTGGAAGCCCACAGGAGTTAGACAATTTGGAAGCCCACAGGAGCCAGACAATTTGGAAGCCCACAGGAGTTAGACAATTTGGAAGCCCACAGGAGCCAGACAATTTGGAAGCCCACAGGAGCCAGACAATTCACAGACCACGGGAGTCAAATAGACAATTCACAGACCACAGGAGTCAAATAGACAATTCACAGACCACAGGAGCCAGACAATTCACAGACCACAGGAGTCAAATAGACAATTCACAGACCACAGGAGTCAAACAGACAATTCACAGACCACAGGAGCCAGACAATTCACAGACCACAGGAGTCAAATAGACAGTTCACAGACCACAGGAGTCAAACAGACAGTTCACAGACCACAGGAGCCAGACAATTCACAGACCACAGGAGCCAGACAATTCACAGACCACAGGAGTCAAATAGACAGTTCACAGACCACAGGAGTCAAACAGACAATTCACAGACCACAGGAGCCAGACAATTCACAGACCACAGGAGTCAAATAGACAGTTCACAGACCACAGGAGTCAAATAGACAATTCACAGACCACAGGAGCCAGACAATTCACAGACCACAGGAGCCAGACAATTCACAGACCACAGGAGCCAGACAATTCACAGACCACAGGAGTCAAATAGACAGTTCATAGACCACAGGAGTCAAATAGACAATTCACAGACCACAGGAGCCAGACAATTCACAGACCACAGGAGTCAAATAGACAATTCACAGACCACAGGAATCAAACAGACAATTCACAGACCACAGGAGCCAGACAATTCACAGACCACAGGAGTCAAATAGTTCACAGACCACAGGAGTCAAATAGTCAATTCACAGACCACAGGAGCCAGACAATTCACAGACCACAGGAGTCAAATAGACAGTTCACAGACCACAGGAGTCAAATAGACAATTCACAGACCACAGGAGCCAGACAATTCACAGACCACAGGAGTCAAATAGACAATTCACAGACCACAGGAGCCAGACAATTCACAGACCACAGGAGTCAAATAGACAGTTCACAGACCACAGGAGTCAAATAGACAATTCACAGACCACAGGAGCCAGACAATTCACAGACCACAGGACAGACCACAGGAGCCAGACAATTCACAGACCACAGGAGCCAGACAATTCACAGACCACAGGAGTCAAATAGACAGTTCACAGACCACAGGAGTCAAACAGACAATTCACAGACCACAAGATCCAGACAATTACCAGACCACAGGAGTGAAATAGACAATTCACAGACCACAGGAGTCAAACAGACAATTCACAGACCACAAGATCCATACAATTCACAGACCATAGGAGTCAAATAGACAATTCACAGACCACAGGAGCCAGACAATTCACAGACTACAGGAGTAAAACAGACAGTTCACAGACCACAAGATCCAGACAATTACCAGACCATAGGAGTGAAATAGACAATTCACAGACCACAAGAGTCAGACAGTTCACAGACCACAGGAGTTTAACAGACCACAGGATTCAAACAGACAATTCACAGACCACAGGAGTCAAACAAACAATTCACAGACCATAGGAGTCTGACAACAGACAATTCACAGACCACAGGAGTCAAACAAACCATTCACAGACCACAGGAGTCAGAAACAGACAATTCACAGGCCACAGGAGTCAAACAGACAATTCACAGGCCAAATGAGTCAGACAACAGACAATTCACAGACCACAGGAGTCAGACAACAGACAATTCACAGACCACAGGAGTCAAACAGTTCACAGACCACAGGAGTCAGACAACAGACAATTCACAGACCACAGGAGTGAAACAGTTCAGAGACCACAGGAGTCAAACAGATAATTCACAGGCTAAGGAAGTCAGACAATTCAAAGACCACAAACGTCAGACAACAGACAATTCACTGACCACAGGCGTCAAACAACCATGGAAGTCAAACAAACAATTCAATTCACAGACCACAGGAGTCAGACAACAGACAATCCACAGGCAACAGAAGTCAAACAAACAATTCACAGACCACAGGAGTCAGACAATTCACAGACCACAGGAGTCAAACAGACCCCAAACTGAAGGCTATTCCAAAACCACAAGAGTCATACAACAGAGAACTGACAGTGTACAAACAAGAGTCATACAACAGAGAACTGACAGTGTACAAACAAGAGTCATACAACAGAGGAATGACAGTGTACAAACAAGAGTCATACAACAGAGAACTGACTGTCCAGAAATGACAGTGTACAAACAAGAGTCATACAACAGAGAACTGACAGTGTACAAACAAGAGTCATACAACAGAGAAATGACAGTGTACAAACAAGAGTCATACAACAGAGAAATGACAGTGTACAAACAAGAGTCATACAACAGAGGAATGACAGTGTACAAACAAGAGTCATACAACAGAGAACTGACAGTGTACAAACAAGAGTCATACAACAGAGAACTGACTGTCCAGAAATGACAGTGTACAAACAAGAGTCATACAACAGAGAACTGACAGTGTACAAACAAGAGTCATACAACAGAGGAATGACAGTGTACAAACAAGAGTCATACAACAGAGAACTGACAGTGTACAAACAAGAGTCATACAACAGAGAACTGACTGTCCAGAAATGACAGTGTACAAACAAGAGTCATACAACAGAGAACTGACTGTCCAGAAATGACAGTGTACAAACATGGAGACAAAGACAGACAGAAGAAAAAGATGGACAACAAAGTGCACCGTGAACACTTGATAGACTTTAGTGTGGATCTTGAGCTGTGGCCAGTCCTGTGTGCTGAAGGGGTTGATGGCCCAGAAGAACTGCTGTGTGGAGGACCCCCTGTCTCCCTCCCTGTGCCCCAACACCGGCAACACTGCCTGCTGGATTTCCACAGGGGGGTCAGTCTGCACCGACAGCTGGTCTGGGGCCAGGAGGGGACTGCGCTCACCTTCTGCAAGCACCATCAGCATGTGATCATTCACCTTCTGCAAGCACCATCAGCATGTGATCATTCACCTTCTGCAAGCACCATCAGCATGTGATCATTCACCTTCTGCAAGCACCATCAGCATGTGATCATTCACCTTCTGCAAGCACCATCAGCATCTGATCATTCACCTTCTGCAAGCACCATCAGCATGTGATCATTCACCTTCTGCAAGCACCATCAGCATGTGATCATTCACCTTCTGCATGTACCGTCAGCATGTGATCATTTACCTTCTGCAAACACCATCAGCATGTGATCATTCACCTTCTGCAAGCACCATCAGCATCTGATCATTCACCTTCTGTATGTACCATCAGCATCTGATCATTCACCTTCTGCAAGTACCATCAGCATGTGATCATTCACCTTCTGTAAGTACCATCAGCATGTGATCATTCACCTTCTGCATGTACCATCAGCATGTGATCATTCACCTTCTGTAAGTACCATCAGCATGTGATCATTCACCTTCTGTATGTACCATCAGCATGTGATCATTCACCTTCTGCAAGTACCATCAGCATCTGATCATTCACCTTCTGCATGTACCGTCAGCATGTGATCATTCACCTTCTGCAAGCACCATCAGCATCTGATCATTCACCATCTGTAAGTACCATCAGCATGTGATCATTTACCTTCTGCAAGTACCATCAGCATGTGATCATTCACCTTCTGCAAGTACCATCAGCATGTGATCATTCACCTTCTGCAAGTACCATCAGCATCTGATCATTCACCTTCTGTAAGTACCATCAGCATGTGATCATTCACCTTCTGCAAGTACCATCAGCATCTGATCATTCACCTTCTGTAAGTACCATCAGCATGTGATCATTCACCTTCTGTATGTACCATCAGCATCTGATCATTTACAATCTGTAAGTACCATCAGCATCTGATCATTCACCTTCTGTATGTACCATCAGCATCTGATCATTCACCATCTGTAAGGCTGTATCATCAGCATCTGAACATCCGCCATCTATAAATACCATCAGCATCTGAACATTCACAATCTGTAAGTAACAAAAGCATCTGAACATCTGCCATCTGTAAGGCTGTACCACCAGCATATGAACATTCACCATCTGTAAGGCTGTACTACCAGCATCTGAACATTCACCATCTGTAAGGCTGTATCATCAGCATCTGAACATTCACCATCTGTAAGGCTGTACCACCAGCATCTGAACATTCACCATCTGTAAGGCTGTATCATCAGCATCTGAATATCCGCCATCTATAAGCACCACCAGCATCTGAACATTCACCATCTGTAAGGCTGTACCACCAGCATGTGATCACTCACCATCTATAAGTACCATTAGCATCTGAACATTCACCATCTGTAAGGCTGTATCATCAGCATCTGAACATCCGCCATCTATAAGTACCATCAGTGTATGAACATCCGCCATCTATAAGTACCATCAGCGTATGAACATCCGCCATCTATAAGTACCATCAGCATATGAACATTCACCATCTATAATTACCATCAGCATTTGAACGTTCACCATCTGCAAGGCTGTACCGTCAGCATCTGATCATTCACCATCTGTAAGTACCATCAACATCTGAACATTCATCATCTGTAAGGCTGTACCACTAGCATCTGAACATTCACCATCTGTGAGTACCATCAGCACCTGAACATTCATCATCTGTAAGGCTGTACCATCAGCATCTGACTTTCACCATCTGTAACAACCATCAGCATCTGAACATCCAACATCTGTAAGGCTGTACCATCAGCATCTGACTTTCACCATCTGTAAGAACCATCAGCATCTGAACGTCCAACATCTTTAAGGCTGTACCATCAGCATCTGACTTTCACCATCTGTAAGAACCATCAGCATCTGAATGTCCAACATATGTTAAGGCTGTACCATCAGCATCTGACTTTCACCATCTGTAAGAACCATCAGCATCTGAACATCCAACATCTGTAAGCACCATAAACATCTGATCATTTATTCACCACCTCTAAGTACCACCAAAATCTGATCATTCACCATCTGTAAGTACCAACATCTGATTATTCATTCACCATCTGTAAGTACCATCAATATTTGATCATTCATTCACTATCTAAAAGTACCATCAACATCTGAACATTCACCATCTACAAGTACCATCAACATATGATTATTCAAACTGTAAGTACCATCAGTATCTGAACATTCACCACATCTGTAAGTACCATCTGTAAGTACCATCAAACATCTATCTTCCATCTTTACCAATGCCAGGTTTAGATAGTCCTGGCTGCATAGCTGAATTTTGGCAATGGGAAAAAGAAAAAGAAATCATACTACATATTATCCTCAACTCTGACAAATAACTTCATAATACATATAATCCACTCTGACAAAAAGAACCATGCCATGGTATAAAAAATTATCCCTTTTTCTGTTCATTCACAAATCTTTGCATCTTTTCGCCACAAATGCATGAACCACATATGTATTTTCAACCACCAACACATGAAGCAGGTCATGCCAGCAGCTCACCTGACTCAGTGATGGCTCTTCTCTCTTCAGACGATTCATCTTCCTGACAGTCATCTGCAACATATACACATGCACCTGGACACTGTCATACACACCACCCTCCATACCACCACCCTTCTTACCACCACCCACCACCCTCCTTACCACCACCCTTCTTACCACCACACCACCCTCATTACCACCACCCATCTTACCACCATATACCACCCTCCTTACCACCACCCTTCTTACCACAACACACCACCCTCCATACCACCACACACCACCCTCCTTACCACCACCCTTCTTACCACCACCCACCACCCTCCTTACCACCACCCTTCTTACCACCACACACCACCCTCCTTACCACCACACACAACCCTCCATACCACAACACACCACCCTCCTTACCACCACACACCACCCTTCTTACCACCACCCTTCTTACCACCACACACCACCCTTCTTACCATCACACACCACCCTCCTTACCACAACACACCACCCTCATTACCACCACACACCACCCTTCTTACCACCACACGCCACCCTTCTTACCACCACACACCACCCTTCATACCACCACACCACCCTTCTTACCATCACACACCACCCTCATTACCACCACACACCACCCTGCTTACCACCACACGCCACCCTTCTTACCACAACACCCCACCCTTCTTACCACCACATGCCACCCTTCTTACCACAACACACCACCCTCCTTACCACAACACCTCACCCTTCTTACCACAGCACCTCACCCTTCTTACCACCACACCACCCTTCTTACCATCACACGCCACCCTTCTTACCACAGCACCTCACCCTTCTTACCACCACACCACCCTTCTTACCATCACACACCACCCTCCTTACCACAACACCTCACCCTTCTTACCACAACACCTCACCCTTCTTACCACCACACCACCCTTCTTACCACAACACACCACCCTCCTTACCACAACACCTCACCCTTCTTACCACAACACCTCACCCTTCTTACCACCACACCACCCTTCTTACCATCACACACCACCCTCATTACCACCACACACCACCCTCATTACCACCACACGCCACCCTTCTTACCACCACACGCCACCCTTCTTACCACAACACACCACCCTTCTTACCACCACACCACCCTTCTAACCATCACACATCACCCTCATTACCACCACACACCACCCTCATTACCACCACACCACCCTTCTTACCACCACACACCACCCTTCTTACCACCACACACCACCCTCCTTACCACCACACGCCACCCTTCTTACCACCACACGCCACCCTTCTTACCACAACACACCACCCTTCTTACCACCACGCTTCTTACCATCAAACACTACCCTCCTTACCACCACACGCCACCCTTCTTACCACCACGCTTCTTACCATCAAACACTACCCTCCTTACCACCACCCTTCTTACCACCACACACCACCCTTCTTACCACAACGCTTCTTACCACCACACACCATCCTTCTTACCACCACCCTTCTTACCACCACACACCACCCTTCTTACCACCACACACCATCCTTCTTACCACCACAAACCACCCTCCTTACCACCACCTACCATCCTTCTTACCACCCCTCTTCTTACCATCACACACCATCCTTCTTACCAGCACCTTTCTTAATAATAATAATAATAATAATAATAATAATAATAATAATAATGGTATTTATTCAGCGCTGAATCTTGTGCAGAGACAAATCAAACGCTTTCGCACCAATCATTCACACGCATGCATAAACAGTCAAGTGTTTGAATCTGGGTACGCGTAAACAGAGTGGATCCGAAGCCGATCGTAGTGAGCGAGATGGAGTGTAGAGGTGAGGGCAGCCACAGAGATAGGAAGGGGCAGATTTGTGAATACATTTATATCACAGTGTGCTGATCTTGTACTTTATTCTGTGTGAGACAGGGAGCCAGTGGAGATGTTGCAAAAGAGGAGTGATGTGCTCAGATCTTTTCTTTCTGAGGACGAGTCGAGCAGCACAGTTTTGTATGCGGTGAAGACCACACACCATCCTTACCACTACCCTTCTTACCAGTACAGCACACTTGACATACCAGCTCCAGTACAACACACTTGACATACCAGCTCCAGTACAACACACTTGACATACCAGCTCCAGTACAACACACTTGACATACCAACTCCAATACAACACACCTGACATACCAGCTCCAATACAACACACTTGATATACCAACTCCAATACAACACACTTGACATACCAGCTCCAGTACAACACACTTGACATACCAGCTCCAGTACAACACACTTGACATACCAGCTCCAGTACAACACACTTGACATACCAGCTCCAGTACAACACACTTGACACTTGACATACCAGCTCCAGTACAACACACTTGACATACCAACTCCAATACAACACACTTGACATACCAACTCCAATACAACACACCTGACACACCAACTCCAATACAACACACTTGACATACCAACTCCAATACAACACACTTGACATACCAACTCCAATACAACACACCTGACACACCAGCTCCAATACAACACACTTGACATACCAGCTCCAGTACAACACAGTTGACATACCAGCTCCAGTACAACACACTTGACATACCAACTCCAATACAACACACGTGACATACCAGCTCCAATACAACACACTTGATATACCAACTCCAATACAACACACCTGACATACCAGCTCCAATACAACACACTTGACATACCAACTCCAGTACAACACACTTGACATACCAGCTCCAATACAACACACTTGACATACCAGCTCCAGTACAACACACCTGACATACCAACTCCAGTACAACACACTTGACATACCAAACTCCAATACAATGCACATAAACACCAATACAACACACCCAACATATCAAACACAGCAAACAGAACATATCAAACACAACTAAAACACACACAGCATATCAAATACAACGGACATAACTTATCAAACAACACACACATAACTTATTCACAACACACATGACATCAAACAGAACACATGACTTATCAAACACAACACATAACATATCAAACACAACACACATTGCTTATCAAACACAACACAAAACATATCAAACACAACACACATTACTTATCAAACACAACACACAATATATCAAACACAACAACACACAACATGTATAACACAGCACACAACATGTCAAACACAACACACATCAAACACAACACACAACATGTCAAACACTACACGTCAACATGTCAAACACAACACACACATCAAACAACCTATCATACACAACACACAACAGGTGTTAAACACAACATGTCAAACACAACACAACATGTCAAACACAACACATGTCAAACACAACACAACATGTCAAACACAACACACAACATGTCAAACACAACACAACATGTCAAACACAACACAACATGTCAAACACAACACAACATGTCAAACACAACACATGTCAAACACAACACAACATGTCAAACACAACACACAACATGTCAAACACAACACAACATGTCAAACACAACACATGTCAAACACAACACACAAGATGTCAAACACAACACAACATGTCAAACACAACACAACATGTCAAACACAACACAACATGTCAAACACAACACACAACATGTCAAACACAACACAACATGTCAAACACAACACACAACATGTCCAACACAACACAACATGTCCAACACAACACACAAGATGTCAAATGCAACACAACATGTCAAACACAACACAACATGTCAAACACAACATGTCAAACAACACACAGCATGTCCAACACAACACACAACATGTCAAACACAACACAAACCTCAAAACACACCTCTAAACACAACACACATCATGTCAAACCAACACAAACCTCAAAACACACCTCTAAACACATGTCAAACCAACACAAACCTCAAAACACACCTCTAAACACAACACACATCATGTCAAACCAACACAAACCTCAAAACACACCTCTAAACACAACATGTCAAACCAACACAAACCTCAAAACACACCTCTAAACACAACACATGAACACTGTCCACTCACCCCCTGACCGTGATGATCTCTGGCGCTGGTAGATCAGCCGGCCGATGATCACCACCAGCACGTACACCACATAGAGCAGGATGAATCCTGTGGATCATAGAGCAGGATGGATCATAGAGCAGGATGAATCCTATTGATCACACAGCAGGATGGATTATACAGCAGGATGAATCCTGTGGATCAATGAATCTTGTGGATCATACAGCAGGGTGAATCCAGCAGTATAGAGCACCCCACCCAGCAGTACAGAGCACCCCACCCAGCAGTACAGAGCACCCCACCCAGCAGTACACAGCACCCCACCCAGCAGTACAGAGCACCCCACCCAGCAGTACAGAGCACCCCACCCAGCAGTACACAGCACCCCACCCAGCAGTACACAGCACCCCACCCAGCAGTACACAGCACCCCACCCAGCAGTACACAGCACCCCACCCACCCCACCCAGCAGTACAGAGCACCTCATCCAGCAGTACAGAGCACCCCACCCAGCAGTACTGAGCACCCCACCCAGCAGTACTGAGCACCCCACCCAGCAGTACAGAGCACCCCACCCAGCAGTACAGAGCACCCCACCCAGCAGTACACAGCACCCCACCCACCCCACCCAGCAGTACAGAGCACCTCATCCAGCAGTACAGAGCACCCCACCCAGCAGTACACAGCACCCCACCCAGCAGTACAGAGCACCCCACCCACCCCACCCAGCAGTACAGAGCACCTCATCCAGCAGTACAGAGCACCCCACCCACCCCACCCAGCAGTACAGAGCACCCCACCCACCCCACCCAGCAGTACAGAGCACCCCACCCAGCAGTACAGAGCACCCGACCCCACCCAGCAGTACAGAGCACCCCACCCACCCCACCAAACAGTACAGAGCACCCCACCCCACCCAGCAGTACAGAGCACCCCACCCATCCCACCAAACAGTACAGAGCACCCCACCCACCCCACCCAGCAGTTCAGAGCACCCGACCCCACCCAGCAGTACAGAGCACCCAACCCCACCCAGCAGTACAGAGCACCCCACCCCACCCAGCAGTATAGAGCACCCCACCCACCCCACCCAGCAGTACAGAGCACCCAACCCCACCCAGCAGTACAGAGCACCCAACCCCACCCAGCAGTATAGAGCACCCCACCCCACCCAGCAGTTCAGAGCACCCGACCCCACCCAGCAGTACAGAGCACCCGACCCCACCCTGCAGTACAGAGCACCCCACCCCACCCAGCAGTACAGAGCACCCGACCCCACCCAGCAGTAAAAAGCACCCCACCCCACCCAGCAGTACAGAGCACCCCACCCACCCCACCAAACAGTACAGAGCACCCCACCCCACCCAGCAGTACAGAGCACCCCACCCATCCCACCAAACAGTACAGAGCACCCCACCCACCCCACCCAGCAGTTCAGAGCACCCGACCCCACCCAGCAGTACAGAGCACCCAACCCCACCCAGCAGTACAGAGCACCCCACCCCACCCAGCAGTATAGAGCACCCCACCCACCCCACCCAGCAGTACAGAGCACCCAACCCCACCCAGCAGTACAGAGCACCCAACCCCACCCAGCAGTATAGAGCACCCCACCCCACCCAGCAGTTCAGAGCACCCGACCCCACCCAGCAGTACAGAGCACCCAACCCCACCCAGCAGTACAGAGCACCCCACCCCACCCAGCAGTATAGAGCACCCCACCCACCCCACCAAACAGTACAGAGCACCCCACCCCACCCAGCAGTTCAGAGCACCCGACCCCACCCAGCAGTACAGAGCACCCGACCCCACCCAGCAGTAAAAAGCACCCCACCAAGCAGTACAGAGCACCCGACCCCACCCTGCAGTACAGAGCACCCGACCCCACCCTGCAGTACAGAGCACCCGACCCCACCCTGCAGTACAGAGCACCCGACCCCACCCTGCAGTACAGAGCACCCCACCCAGCAGTACAGAGCACCCCACCCTGCAGTACAGAGCACCCCACCCAGCAGAGCATCAGTACAGACCGACCTGCAGCCTGCAGCGTGGTGATCTCTCTGCTCCACATGATGCAGAAGGACCAGAAGACAGCAGCCAGGAAGAAGACCACATCTCGCAGGAAGGGACGCTGCATCACATCGAAGGGTCGAACAGCAGCAACAGCCCCCACCACCACCGTCGTCACAAACACCCCTGCTCCTGTACAGACAATCAGGTGTGGTCAGTGTCACTATCATCTGTGTCACTATCATCTGTGTCACTATCAACTGTGTCACTATCATCTGTGTCACCATCGTCAGTGTCACCATCGTCAGTGTCACTATCATCTGTGTCATTATCATGTGTGTCACTATCATTTGTGTCACTATCAACTGTGTCACTATTATCTGTGTCACCATCATCAGTGTCACTATCATCTGTGTCACTATCAACTGTGTCACTATCGTCAGTGTCACTATCATCCGTGTCACCATCGTCAGTGTCACTATCATCTGTGTCACTATCAACTGTGTCACTATCATCTGTGTCACCATCATCTGTATCACTATCATCTGTATCATTATCATCTGTGTCACCATCATACTACTGTCATCACAAACAGGTAGTCAGTACTGGTACATTATCTTCTTCATGTTGTCAGTACTGGTACATTATGTTCTTCATGTAGTCAGTACTGGTACTTTATCTTCTTCATGTAGTCAGTACTGGTACATTATCTTCTTCATGTAGTCAGTACTGGTACTTTATCTTCTTCATGTAGTCAGTACTGGTACATTACCACAGGTCTATGTCCAAAGCTATGTCCAAAGAAAAACATCAGTTTACCAAACACAGGTCTATGTCCAAAGAAAAACATCAGTTTACCAAACACAGGTCTATGTCCAAAGATAAACATCAGTTTACCACAGGTCTATGTCCAAAGAAAAACATCAGTTTACCAAACACAGGTCTATGTCCAAATAAAAACATCAGTTTACCAAACACAGGTCTATATCTAAAGAAAACCATCAGTTTACCACAGGTCTATGTCCAAAGAAAAACATCAGTTTACCAAACACAGGTCTATGTCCAAAGAAAAACATCAGTTTACCAAACACAGGTCTATGTCCAAAGAAAACATTAGTTTACCAAACACAGGTCTATGTCCAAAGAAAAACATCAGTTTACCACAGGTCTATGTCCAAAGAAAAACATCAGTTTACCAAACACAGGTCTATGTCCAAATAAAAACATCAGTTTACCAAACACAGGTCTATGTCCAAAGAAAAACATCAGTTTACCAAACACAGGTCTATGTCCAAAGAAAACCATCAGTTTACCACAGGTCTATGTCCAAAGAAAAACATCAGTTTACCAAACACAGGTCTATGTCTAAAGAAAACCATCAGTTTACCACAGGTCTATGTCCAAAGAAAAACATCAGTTTACCAAACACAGGTCTATGTCCAAAGAAAAACATCAGTTTACCAAACACAGGTCTATGTCCAAAGAAAAACATCAGTTTACCACAGGTCTATGTCCAAAGAAAAACATCAGTTTACCACAGGTCTATGTCCAAAGAAAACCATCAGTTTACCACAGGTCTATGTCCAAAGAAAAACATCAGTTTACCAAACACAGGTCTATGTCTAAAGAAAAACATCAGTTTACCAAACACAGGTCTATGTCCAAAGAAAACATCAGTTTACCAAACACAGGTCTATGTCCAAAGAAAACCATCAGTTTACCAAACACAGGTCTATGTCCAAAGGAAAACATCAGTTTACCAAACACAGGTCTATGTCCAAAGAAAAACATCAGTTTACCAAACACAGGTCTATGTCCAAAGAAAAACATCAGTTTACCAAACACAGGTCTATGTCCAAAGAAAAACGCCAGTTTACCAAACACAGATCTATGACCAAAGAAAAACATCAGTTTACCACAGGTCTATGACCATAGAAAAACATCAGTTTACCAAACACAGGTCTATGTCCAAAGAAAAACATCAGTTTACCAAACAGAGCACCGATGGCTAGGCCAGCATCACCAGCCTTGGCACTGCCAATGGCAGCAATAGCAGAAAAAATGTCCGGTGCTCCATTGCCAAAGGCCAGAAATGTTACACCCTGGACTCTGGTTAAAGACAACGTCACATTTCTTGATACACTAGGACAACACACTATCCACATTTTTAGCTGACTCACTGGCATGATGAATATTATGAATGGTGTTGTTTTGGTGTGATAAACAGTGTGGTGTGGTTTTGGTGTGATAAATAGTGTGGTGTTGTTTTGATGTGATAGTGTGGTGTGGTTTTGGTGTGATAAATAGTGTGGTGTGGTTTTGGCGTGATGAATAGTGTGGTGTGGTTTTGGTGTGATAATGTGGATGATGTGGTTTTGGTGTCATAAATAGTGGGGTGTGGCTTTCGTGTGATAAATAGTGTGCGTGGTGTGGTTTTGGTGTGATAAATAGTGTGAATGATGTGGATTTGGTGTGATAAATAGTGTGGATGGTGTGGTTTTCCTGTGAAAAATAGTGCGGATGATACGGTTTTGGTGTAATAAATAATGTGGGTGGTGTGGTTTTGGTGTTTGTGTGGGTGGTGTGGTTCTGGTTTGGTAAATAGTGTGGATGGTGTGGTTCTGATGTGATAAATAAAGTGAATGGTGTGGTTTAGGTATGATGAATAGTGTGGATGGTGTGGTTTTGATGTGATAAATAGTGTGAATGGTGTGGCTTTGGTGTGCTAAACAGTGTGGATGGTGTGGTTTTGGTATGATAAAAAGTGTGGGTGGTGTGGTTTTGGTGAGATAAATAGTGTGGATGGTGTGGTTTTGGTATGATAAAAAGTGTGGGTGGTGTGGTTTTGGTGTGATATATAGTGTGGATGGTGTGGTTTTGGTGTGATAAATAGTGTGGGTGGTGTGGTTTTGGTGTGATTGTGTGGGTGGTGTGGTTTTGGTATGATGAATAGTATGGATGGTGTGGTTTTGGTGTGATGAATAGTGTGGATGGTGTGGTTTTGGTGTGATAAACAGTGTGGATGGTGTGGTTTTGGTGTGATTGTGTGGATGGTGTGATGTAAAGTGTGATGTACAATGTGAATGAATAGTGTAATGTAGTGTGGTGTACAGTGTTAACAGTGATATACAGTGTGATGTAGTGTGAACAGTGTGATGTACAGTGTGAACAGTGTGATGTAGTGTGAACAGTGTGATGTACAGTGTGAAAAGTGTGGTGTACAGTGTGATGTACAGTGTGAACAGTGTGATGTACAGTGTGATATACAGTGTAATGTATAGAGTGATGTACAGTGTGAACAATGTGACGAACAGTGTAATGTACAGTGTGAACAGTGTGACGTACAATGTGAACAGTGTGATGTACAGTGTGACGTATAATGTGAACAGTGTGATGCACAGTGTGACGTATAATGTGAACAGTGTGATGTACAGTTTGATGAACAGTATGTTAAGTGTGAACAGTGTCATGCACAGTGTGATGTACAATGTGAACAGTGTGATGCACAGTGTGACGTATAATGTGAACAGTGTGATGTACAGCTTGATGAACAGTATGTTAAGTGTGAACAGTGTCATGCACAGTGTGATGAACAATGTGAACAGTGTGATTAAATAGTGTAATATAGTGTGATGTACAGTGTGAACAGTGTGATGAACAATGTGATGTGCAATTTAATGTACAATGTGAAGAGTGTGATGTACAGTGTGATGAACAGTGCGATGTTAAGTGTGAACAGTGTGATGAACAGTGCTATGTACAATGTAAACAGTGTGAATGAACAGTGTGATATAGTGTGGTGTACAGTGTGAACAGTGTGATGAACAGTGTTATGTACAATGTGAACAGTGTGATGAACAGTGCTATGTACAATGTGAACAGTGTGAATGAACAGTGTGATATAGTGTGGTGTACAGTGTGAACAGTGTGATGTACAGTGCGATGAAGTGTGAACAGTGTGATGTACAGTTTAATGTACAATATGAACAGTGTGATGTACAGTGTGATGAAGTGTGAACAGTGTGATGTACAGTTTAATGTACAATATGAACAGTGTGATGAACAGTGTGACAGTGTGACATACAGTTTAATGTACAATATGAACAGTGTGATGAACAGTGTGATGAAGTGTGAACAGTGTGATGTACAGTTTAATGTACAATATGAACAGTGTGATGAACAGTGCGATGAAGTGTGAACAGTGTGATGTACAGTTTAATGTACAATATGAACAGTGTGATGTACAGTGCGATGAAGTGTGAACAATGTGATGAACAGTGTGATTACAGTGTGATGAACAGTGTGATGTACAGGATCACAAACACTGTGATGAACAGTGATGTACAGTGTGATGTACAATGTGATGAACAGTGTGATGTACAAAGTGATGTACATGATGATGAACAATGTGATGAACAGTGCGATGTACAGTGTGATGTACAATGTGATGAATAGTGCGAACAGTGTGATGAACAGTGTGATGAACAGTATGATGTACAGTGTGAGGCACTGTGCTGACTGGGAAGCTCCATCAAGTGTACTCATTCATGTGGAAAGAAGAGACGCTCCCCCAGGATTTCAAAGATGCATCTATCATTCACTTGTACAAGCTAAGGGGAACCGGCAAGCCTGTGATAACCATCGGGGCATTTCCTTGCTCTCCATTGCAGGCAAGATTCTTGCCAGGATCCTACTAAACCCCCTCACAGCGCACCTTGACCAAGGTCATTTGCCTGAGAACCAGTGTGGATTCCGGAAAGAACCATCGACATGATGTTTGCTGCAAGGCAGCTGCAAGAGAAATGTCAGGATCAAAATGCTGATCTGTTCTCCACCTATGTCGACCTCACCAAGGCCTTCAACACCATGAGTAGAGAGGGTCTGTGGAAGATCATGGCCAAGTATGGATGCCCTCGGAAATTTATTTCCTTGGTCAGCCAGTACCATGAAGGCATGAAGGCTCGAGTCCAGGACAATGGCAAAACATCTGCTCCTTTTCCAGTCACAAATAGTGTCAAGCAAGGCTGCGTCCTGTCTCCAACACTGTTCAGTCTCATGTTCTCTGCAATGCTTACTGATGCCTTCAGAGATGGCGATGTTGGAATCAGCCTAAAGTACCAAACAGATGGCAAGCTGTTTAACCTCAGAGGTCTTCAAGCAAAAACCGAGGTCATGACAGACATCATCAGAGACTTTTCGTTTGCTGATGATTGTGCCCTCAACGCTGGATCTGAAGCTGACATGCAACTCAGCGTCGACAAGTTTGCCACTGCCAGCAGGAACTTCAGCCTTACCATCAGCATGAAGAAAACTGAAGTTCTCTATCAGCCAGCCCCAGGGAAACCCCAAGTTGAGCCCAACATCACAGTCAACGGTCAGAGACTCAGTGCGGTGAAGCAGTTCACATATCTTGGCAGCACACTGTCACGAAATGCGACCATCGACAATGAAGTGAACGTCATGATTGCAAGAGCAAGCGCAACCTTTGGCAGACTCTATGCAAATGTCTGGAACAGAAGAGGCATTGGTCTCGAGACCAAGCTAAAGGTCTACAGAGCAGTAGTTCTCCCAACACTACTGTATGCCTGGGAAACTTGGACAGTCTACCAACGACACACCAAGAAACTGAACCACTTCCACACAACATGCCTCAGGAAGCTACTGAACATCAAGTGGCAAGACAAGACCCCAGACACAGAGGTGCTTGCAAAAGCCACCCTTCCCAGCATCTTCGCCATCCTGATGCAGTCCCAGCTTTGCTGGGCTGGACACGTGGCGCGCATGCCAGACCATCGGCTGCCCAAAAGGCTCTTCTATGGCGAGCTGCAACAAGGGAAGAAATCACACGGAGGCCAGAAGAAGCGCTTTAGAGATACTCTGAAAGTCTCTCTGAAAGTGTTTGATATTAACCCTGACTCCTGGGAGGAATCTGCAGTGGACCGTGACAAATGGCGCGCTGCTGTGCACAAAGGCGCCAAGTTGTGTGAGGCCAACAGGACTGCTGCAATTGTTCAGAAGAGGCAGGCCAGAAAGTCACGGGCAAACAAGCTCCCTGACAATGATATGCGTGTCTCATTGTGTGCGCAGATTGGACTATTCAGCCATCTGCACATTCACAAATAGTCTCATGAGCATCCCCCCCCCACCCCTCTCCCCCAGCTGGATGCCAACAATGGTCATCATTGATCTCGATGAACACACACCACAGTGTGATGAACAGTGATGTACAGTGTGATGTACAGTGTGATGAACAGTGTGATGAAGAGTGTGGTGTGGTGAACAGTGTGATGAACAGTGTGGTGTGGTGAACAGTGAACAGTGTGATGAACAGTGTGGTGTGGTGAACAGTGTGATGAACAGTGTGGTGTGGTGAACAGTGTGATGAACAGTGTGGTGTGATGAACAGTGAACAGTGTGATGAACAGTGTGGTGTGGTGAACAGTGTGATGAACAGTGTGGTGTGATGAAGTGTGATGCACAGTGTGATGAACAGTGTCATGTACAGTGTGATGCACACTGTAATGCACAGTGTGATGAACAGTGTCATGTACAGTGTGATGTACAGTGTGATGCACAGTGTGATGAACAGTGTGATGTACAGTGTGATGCACAATGTGATGCACAGTGTGATGAACAGTGTGATGAACTGTGATGTACAGTGTGATGCACAGTGTCATGAATAGTGTGATGAATTGTGATGTACAGTGTGATGCACAGTGTGATGCACAGTGTGATGCACAGTGTGATGAACAGTGTGATGCACAGTGTCATGTACAGTGTCATGTACAGGATGATGTACAGTGTCATGTACAGTGTGATGAACTGTGTGATGTACAGTGTGACGAACAATGTGATGTACAGTGTGATGTACAGTGTGATGAACAATGTGATGTACAGTGTGATGAACAATGTGATGTACAGTGTGATGTACAGTGTGATGAACAATGTGATGTACAGTGTCATGTACAGTGTGATGAACAATGTGATGTACAGTGTGATGCACAGTGTGATGTACAGTGTGATGAACAATGTGATGTACAGTATGTACAGTGTGATGAACAATGTGATGTACAGTGTGATGAACAGTGTGATGTACAAGATGATGTACAGTGTGAACAGCGTGAATCAAGGATACAGCAATGTTGTGACTGAGGTGCAGTGTTCTGGATATCACTGTGATGAACAGTGTGATGAACAATGTGATGTACAGGATGATGTACAGTGTGAACAGCGTGAATCAAGGATACAGCAATGTTGTGACTGAGGCACAGTGTTCTGGATATCACTGTGATGAACAGTGTGATGAACAATGTGATGTACAGTGATATACAGGATGATGTACAGGATGATGTGCAGTGTGAGCAGTGTGAATCAAGGATACAGCAATGTTGTGACTGAGGCGCAGTGTTCTGGATATCACTGTGATGAACAATGTGATGTACAGTGTGATGAACAGTGTGATATATAGGATGATGTACAGGATGATGTACAGTGTGATGAACAGTGTGATGTACAGTGTGATATACAGGATGTACAGGATGATGTACAGTGTGATATACAGGATGATGTACAGTGTGAATCAAGGATACAGCAATGTTGTGACTGAGGCGCAGTGTTCTGGATATCACTGCCAGGGAAGGACAGAAGCTGCAACACACAAAATGGCTGTCAACATCAGTGTCTAACACACACACACACACATACACGTAATGTGACATATATGTATGATGATGGAGTCTCCCGCTGGACCGATGGAGGAGTAGGCAGGCAGGCTTATCTGTGGTGTGGGAAACAGAAACAAGCAGGAAGAGCAAGAAAGAGAAAGAATAAATGACCGAATTCCACTTCAAGGGTGCGTCTTTGTGTGTTTTGCTCTATTTCCTGACCAATACTGTAGTGTCTGTATCTCTCAGGCCTGGTTGATGCCAGGATATTTTGACAGGAAGTGTAGAGTACAACCTTGTCACGTAGTCCCCAACCTAAATGGACCTCCACAGCAGCATCGTCATTATCATCATCACCCTCCCCTTTCTTTATCATCAACATAAAAAGTCCCTAATTATGTGGCCTGTCATGCCTGGTCTCATGTTGACCTCAGTTTCAATACCCCTCCACTTCCACACTTGGGGTGAGTCTCCACTTCCACACTTGGGGTGAGTCTCCACTTCCACACTTGGGGTGAGTCCCCACCCTACACTTCCACACTTGGGGTGAGTCTCCACTTCCACACTTGGGGTGAGTCTCCACTTCCACACTTGGGGTGAGTCCCCACCCTACACTTCCACACTTGGGGTGAGTCTCCACTTCCACACTTGGGGTGAGTCTCCACTTCCACACTTGGGGTGAGTCTCCACCCTACACTTCCACACTTGGGGTGAGTCTCCACTTCCACACTTGGGGTGAGTCTCCACTTCCACACTTGGGGCGAGTCTCTACCCTCAACTTTCACACTTGGGGTGTCTCCACTTCCACACTTGGGGTGAGTCTCCACCTCCACACTTGGGGTGAGTCTCCACCTCCACACTTGGGGTGAGTCTCCACCTCCACACTTGGGGTGAGTCTCCACTTCCACACTTGGGGTGAGTCTCCACCCTCCACTTCCATGCTTGGGGTGAGTCTCCACCCTCCACTTCCACACTTGGGGTGAGTCTCCACCCTCCATTTCCACGCTTGGGGTGAGTCTCAACTTCCACACTTGGGGTGAGTCTCCACCTTCCACTTCCACACTTGGGGTGAGCCATTATCAGTAGGGGTCTTAGCAGGTGATTTCTTAAGTACATTAAATCAGAACAGGCACTACAGAACACCACTGAAGTGACTCAGCAGCAGTGCAGTCTCCTCTGGTGTGTGTCCTTCTGGCAACCTGACATTGATGGTTCTCTGTGGACTGCTGACACTGGGACTGTGACAGATGAACTCCGGGTTGGCTGTGTATGGGGGGTACTTGGAATGAGGGGTGTGGCTGTGTATGGGGGGCGGGGGGGGGGGGGGGGGTACTTGGAACGAGGGGTGTGGCTGTGTATGGGAGGTACTTGGAATGAGGGGTGTGGCTGTGTATGGGGGGTACTTGGAATGAGCAGTGTGGCTGTGTATGGGGGGTACTTGGAATGAGGGGTGTGGCTGTGTATGGGGGTACTTGGAATGAGGGGTGTGGCTGTGTATGGGGGGTACTTGGAATGAGGGGTGTGGCTGTGTATGGGGGGTACTTGGAATGAGCAGTGTGGCTGTGTATGGAGGGTACTTGGAATGAGGGGTGTGGCTGTGTATGGGGGTACTTGGAATGAGGGGTGTGGCTGTGTATGGGGGTACTTGGAATGAGGGGTGTGGCTGTGTATGGGGGTACTTGGAATGAGGGGTGTGGCTGTGTATGGGGGTACTTGGAATGAGCAGTGTGGCTGTGTATGGGGGGGGGGGTACTTGGAATGAGGGGTGTGGCTGTGTATGGGGGTACTTGGAATGAGCAGTGTGGCTGTGTATGGGGGGGGGTACTTGGAATGAGGGGTGTGGCTGTGTATGGGGGTACTTGGAATGAGGGGTGTGGCTGTGTATGGGGGGTACTTGGAATGAGGGGTGTGGCTGTGTATGGGGGGTACTTGGAATGAGGGTTGTGGCTGTGTATGGGGGTACTTGGAATGAGGGGTGTGGCTGTGTATGGGGGTACTTGGAATGAGCAGTGTGGCTGTGTATGGGGGGTACTTGGAATGAGGGTTGTGGCTGTGTATGGGGGTACTTGGAATGAGGGTTGTGGCTGTGTATGGGGGTACTTGGAATGAGGGGTGTGGCTGTGTATGGGGGTACTTGGAATGAGGGGTGTGGCTGTGTATGGGGTACTTGGAATGAGGGGTGTGGCTGTGTATGGGGGTACTTGGAATGAGGGGTGTGGCTGTGTATGGGGGGGGGTACTTGGAATGAGGGGTGTGGCTGTGTATGGGGGGTACTTGGAATGAGCAGTGTGGCTGTGTATGGGGGGGGGGGTACTTGGAATGAGGGGTGTGGCTGTGTATGGGGGTACTTGGAATGAGGGGTGTGGCTGTGTATGGGGGTACTTGGAATGAGCAGTGTGGCTGTGTATGGGAGGTACTTGGAATGAGGGGTGTGGCTGTGTATGGGGGGTACTTGGAATGAGGGTTGTGGCTGTGTATGGGGGTACTTGGAATGAGCAGTGTGGCTGTGTATGGGGGTACTTGGAATGAGGGGTGTGGCTGTGTATGGGGGTACTTGGAATGAGGGGTGTGGCTGTGTATGGGGGGGGGGGGTACTTGGAATGAGGGTTGTGGCTGTGTATGGGGGGTACTTGGAATGAGGGGTGTGGCTGTGTATGGGGGTACTTGGAATGAGGGTTGTGGCTGTGTATGGGGGGTACTTGGAATGAGCAGTGTGGCTGTGTATGGGGGGGGGGTACTTGGAATGAGGGGTGTGGCTGTGTATGGGGGTACTTGGAATGAGCAGTGTGGCTGTGTATGGGGGTACTTGGAATGAGGGGTGTGGCTGTGTATGGGGGTACTTGGAATGAGGGTTGTGGCTGTGTATGGGGGGTACTTGGAATGAGGGTTGTGGCTGTGTATGGGGGTACTTGGAATGAGCAGTGTGGCTGTGTATGGGGGGGGGGGGGGTACTTGGAATGAGGGGTGTGGCTGTGTATGGGGGTACTTGGAATGAGGGGTGTGGCTGTGTATGGGGGTACTTGGAATGAGGGGTGTGGCTGTGTATGGGGGTACTTGGAATGAGGGGTGTGGCTGTGTATGGGGGTACTTGGAATGAGGGGTGTGGCTGTGTATGGGGGGTACTTGGAATGAGGGGTGTCGCTGTGTATGGGGGGGGGCGGTACTTGGAATGAGGGGTGTGGCTGTGTATGGGGGTACTTGGAATGATGGGTGTGGCTGTGTATGGGGGGGGGGGGGTACTTGGAATGAGGGGTGTGGCTGTGTATGGGGGGTGGGTACTTGGAATGAGGGGTGTGGCTGTGTATGGGGGTACTTGGAATGAGGGGTGTGGCTGTGTATGGGGGTACTTGGAATGAGCAGTGTGGGAGTAATGCCACTAAACCAGTGCAGATGATGGGGCATCAAACACAGGGGTTTTCTGAGGTCTACAGAGTCAGGAAAGAAAGAAGGATAATGAATACCTGAATGAATTAATGTTTTCAGATGGTAACAGAGTTAGCAGAGAGTGTGTGCAAGTGAGTGAATAAATGCCTGTTTTTTCAAAGGCTAACAGAGTTAGCAGAGAAAGAGAAAGAATGAATTTTTTTTTTTATTTGAGTACTAGTTATGATTGTGTGCTATGACTTGTGTGTGTGCACTTGTGCTGGTCTGTGTTTTGTGTGTGTTTGGGTGTGTGTGTGGGGTGGGGGGGATGAATAATTTGTAAGAATGTTTGGTATCTTGTGTTTAATTTTTCCTTTTTGATGTTTACACGTGTGTTCTATTTGTAAATGCCTAGGGCTTATTTCAAGATTAGGTGTAGATGCTCATAATAATAATAATAATAATAATAATAATAATGAATGAATGTTGTTTTCTAAGGCAAGCAGAGTTAGCAGATGAAGAGAGAATGAAAGAGTGAACGAATGAATGGTGTTTTCTGAACATAACAGAGTTAGCAGAGAAAAAGAGAATGAATGAGTGACTCAGTGACAGAATGTTGGTTTCTAATGCTTACAGAGATTAGCAGAGTGAGAAAAGGAACACACACACACAGAAAAAACAGAAAAGGACTATCATTAAAATAAAGATAAACGCCAATAACCACACAATCATGAAACACAATGTAAATGTTGAAATGGAGATCAATGACAATAACCACACAATCATGAAACATGACATAAATGTTGAAATGAAGATAAACTGTTGAAATAAAGGCAAACGACAATAAACACACAATTACGAAACATGGTGTGAACATCAAAACAAAGATAAACGACAATAACCACACAATCATGAAACACAATGTAAATGTTGAAATGGAGATCAATGACAATAACCACACAATCATGAAACACAATGTAAATGTTGAAATGGAGATCAATGACAATAACCACACAACCATGAAATATGACATAAATGTTGAAATGGAGATCAATGACAATAACCACACAATCATGAAACATGACATAAATGTTGAAATGAAGATAAACTGTTGAAATAAAGACAAACGACAATAAACACACAATTATGAAACATGACTGTTGAAATAAAGACAAACGACAATAAACACAGAATTATGAAAGAAAACTGTTGCAATAAAGACAAACAACAATAAACACACAATTATGAAACATGACTGTTGAAATAAAGACAAACGACAATAAACACACAATTATGAAACATGACTGTTGAAATAAAGACAAACGACAATAAACACAGAATTATGAAAGAAAACTGTTGCAATAAAGACAAACGACAATAAACACACAATTATGAAACATGACATAACTGTTGAAATAAAGACAAACGACAATAAACACACAATTATGAAACATGACTGTTGAAATAAAGACAAACGACAATAAACACACAATTATGAAACATAACTGTTGAAATAAAGACAAACGACAATAAACAGTTGAAATAAAGACAAACGACAATAAACACAGAATTATGAAACATGACTGTTGAAATAAAGACAAACGACAATAAACACAGAATTATGAAAGAAAACTGTTGCAATAAAGACAAACGACAATAAACACACAATTATGAAACATGACATAACTGTTGCAATAAAGACAAACGACAATAAACACACAATTATGAAACATGACATAACTGTTGAAATAAAGACAAACGACAATAAACACACAATTATGAAACATGACTGTTGAAATAAAGACAAATGACAATAAACACACAATTATGAAACATAACTGTTGAAATAAAGACAAACGACAATAAACAGTTGAAATAAAGACAAACGACAATAAACAGTTGAAATAAAGACAAACGACAATAAACACACAATTATGAAACATGGTGTGAACATCAATTTGATCAAAACAAAGATAAACGACAATAAACACACAATTATGAAACATAACTGTTGAAATAAAGACAAACGACAATAAACAGTTGAAATAAAGACAAACGACAATAAACAGTTGAAATAAAGACAAACGACAATAAACACACAATTATGAAACATAACTGTTGAAATAAAGACAAACGACAATAAACACACAATTATGAAACATGACTGTTGAAATAAAGACAAACGACAATAAACACACAATTATGAAACATGACATAACTGTTGAAATAAAGACAAACGACAATAAACACACAATTATGAAACATGACTGTTGAAATAAAGACAAACGACAATAAACACACAATTATGAAACATAACTGTTGAAATAAAGACAAACAACAATAAACACACAATTAATAAACACACAATTATGAAACATAACTGTTGAAATAAAGACAAACAACAATAAACACACAATTATGAAACATGGTGTGAACATCAAAACAAAGATAAACGACAATAATGACACAATTAGGAAACATAATAACCACAGACATAAGTACATCAACATTGACTGTAACCTACCAACTGAGTGTAACCAACCGACTATAACCAGGTGACTGTTACAAATTAACTGAGAGTAACAGACTGTAACTAATTAACTGACAGTTACCAACTGACTGTAACCAAGTGAATATAACTAATTAACTGACAGTTACCAAGTGACTGTAACCATGTTACTGGAACCAAGTAACTGTAACCAACCGACTGTAACCAAGTGACTGTAACCAAGTGACTGTAACCAAGTGACTGTAACCAAGTGACTGACTGTAACCAACTGACTGTAACCAAGTGACTAAGCAACTGACTGTCACCAACTGACTGTAACCAAGTGACTAAGCAACTCACTGTCACCAACTGACTGTAACCAAGTGACTAAGCAACTGACTGTTACCAAGTGACCATCACCAAGTGACTGTAACCAGCTGAATGTATCCAACAAACTGTAACCAACAGACTGGAAGCAAGTGACTGTAAGTGTAACTAACAAATTGTAACTAAGTGACTAACTGACAAACTGTAATCAAGTGACTGTAACTAACTGTAACCAAGTGTCTGTAACTAACAAATTGTAACTAAGTGACTAACTGACAAACTGTAATCAAGTGTCTGTAACTAACAAACTGTAATCAAGTGACTGCAACTAACCAACTGTAACCAAGTGACTGTAACTAACAAACTGTAATTAAGTGACTAACTGACAAACTGTAATCAAGTGTCTGTAACTAACAAACTGTAATCAAGTGACTGTAACTAACCAACTGTAACCAAGTGACTGTAACTAACAAACTGTAATTAAGTGACTAACTGACAAACTGTAATCAAGTGTCTGTAACTAACAAACTGTAACCAAGTGTCTGTAACTAACTAACTGTAACCAAGTGTCTGTAACTAACAAATTGTAATTAAGTGACTAACTGACAAACTGTAATCAAGTGACTGTAACTAACTGTAACCAAGTGTCTGTAACTAACAAACTGTAATTAAGTGACTAACTGACAAACTGTAATCAAGTGTCTGTAACTAACAAACTGTAATCAAGTGACTGTAACTAACTAACTGTAACCAAGTGTCTGTAACTAACAAATTGTAATTAAGTGACTAACTGACAAACTGTAATCAAGTGTCTGTAACTAACAAACTGTAATCAAGTGACTGCAACTAACCAACTGTAACCAAGTGTCTGTAACTAACAAACTGTAATCAAGTGACTAACTGACAAACTGTAATCAACTGTCTGTAACTAAGCAAATGACTGAACAAGCAAATGTTTGTAATTAAGTGACTGCAACCATGTGACTGTACTAAGCAACTGACTGTAATCAACAGACTCTAACCAACTGACTGTATCTAAGCAAGTGACTGTAACCAAATGGCTGTAACTATGCAAGTGACTGTAACCAAATGGCTGTAACTATGCAAGTGACTGTAACCAAATGGCTGTAACTATGCAAGTGACTGTAACCCACTCACAAGTCATCAGCTGTCACTGCCAGTCCACAGAAGAGGAAAAACCACCACAGGAACTGCAACACAGCATCACATCATGACAATACAGTACACTGACATTGTGATTTATCATGTACATTACACCACAGGAACTGCAACACAGCATCACATCATGGCAATACAGAACACTGACATTGTGATTTATCATGTACATTACACCACAGGAACTGCAACACAGCATCACATCATGACAATACAGTACACTGACATTGTGATTTATCATGTACATTACACCACAGGAACTGCAACACAGCATCACATCATGACAATACAGTACACTGACATTGTGATATATCATGTACATTACACCACAGGAACTGCAACACAGCATCACATCATGACAATACAGTACACTGACATTGTGATTTATCATGTACATTACACCACAGGAACTGCAACACAGCATCACATCATGGCAATACAGAACACAGACATTGTGATATATCATGTACATTACACCACAGGAACTGCAACACAGCATCACATCATGACAATACAGTACACTGACATTGTGATTTATCATGTACATTACACCACAGGAACTGCAACACAGCATCACATCATGGCAATACAGAACACAGACATTGTGATATATCATGTACATTACACCACAGGAACTGCAACACAGCATCACATCATGACAATACAGAACACTGACATTGTGATATATCATGTACATTACATCACACACACATTGTGTCACATGTACCTGACACTGACATTGTGATATATCATGTACATTACATCACACACACATTGTGTCACACGAAGGAAGACCCAAAGGCAACAGCTGAACTTCCTACTCACCAAAAGGAAGACCCCCAGGCAACAGTTGAACATCCCACTCACCAAAAGGAAGACCCCCACAGGCAACAGCTGAACATCCTACTCACCAAAAGGAAGACCCACAGGCAACAGCTGAACTTCCTACTCACCAAAAGGAAGACCCACAGGCAACAGCTGAACTTCCTACTCACCAAAATGAAGACCCCCAGGCAACAGCTGAACTTCCTACTCACCAAAAGGAAGACCCACGGGCAACAGCTGAACATCCTACTCACCAAAAGGAAGACCCCCAGGCAACAGCTGAACATCCTACTCACCAAAAGGAAGACCCACAGGCAACAGCTGAACATCCTACTCCCCAAAATGAAGTACCCCAAAGGCAACAGCTGAACATCCTACTCACCAAAAGGAAGACCCAAAGGCAACAGCTGAACATCCCACTCACCAAAAGGAAGACCCACAGGCAACAGTTGAACATCCTACTCACCAAAACGAAGACCCCCAAAGGCACCAGGTGCATGAAGTGACAGTAGACAAACAAGGTATAGTTGATGAATCCCTCGTCAATCTGACAGTCGTCTGTGGCATTCACAAAGGCACAGATGTCTGTGACGTTCATGGAGTGAAACGAACGACACTGTAACACACAGACGTCACACATCACCAAGTAAGACAAGCTGGGTAATGACAATGACACAAGCTGGGTAATGACAATGGCACAAGTTAGGTAAGAACAATGACACAAGTTGGGTAATGACAATGACACAAGCTGGGTAATGACAATGACACAAGCTAGATAAGAACAATGACAAGTTAGGTAATGACAATGACACAAGCTGGGTAATGAAAATGACACAAGCTGGGTAAGAACAATGACACAAGTTCGGAAATGAAAATGACACAAGCTGGGTAATGACAATGACACAAGCTAGATAAGAACAATGACACAAGTTGGGTAATGACAATGACACAAGTTGGGTAATGACAATGACACGAGTTGGGTAAGAACAATGACACAAGTTGGGTAATGACAATGACACTCAAGTTGGGTAATGACAATGACACAAGTTAGGTAATGAGTAAATGACAATGACGCAAGTTGGGTAATGACAATGACACAAGTTGGGTAATGACAATGACACAACTGGGTAAGAACAATGACACAAGCTGGGTAATGACAATGACACAAGCTGGGTAAGAACAATGACACAAGTTGGGTAATGACAATGACACAAGTTGGGTAATGACAATGACACAACTGGGTAAGAACAATGACACAAGCTGGGTAATGACAATGACACAAGCTGGGTAAGAACAATGACACAAGTTGGGTAAGAACAATGACACAAGCTGGGTAAGAACAATGACACAAGTTGGGTAATAACAATGACTCAAGTTGGGTAATGACAATGACACAAGTTGGGTAATGACAATGACACAAGCTGGGTAAGAACAATGACACAAGTTGGGTAAGAACAATGACACAAGTTGGGTAAGAACAATGACACAAGTTGGGTAATGACAATGACACAAGTTGGGTAATGACAATGACACAAGCTGGGTAAGAACAATGACTCAAGTTGGGTAAGAACAATGACACAAGTTGGGTAATGACAATGACACAAGCTGGGTAAGAACAATGACACAAGCTGGGTAAGAACAATGACACAAGTTGGGTAATGACAATGACACAAGCTGGGTAAGAACAATGACACAAGCTGGGTAAGAACAATGACACAAGTTGGGTAAGAACAATGACTCAAGTTGGGTAATGAAAATGACACAAGTTGGGTAATGACAATGACACAAGCTGGGTAAGAACAATGACACAAGCTGGGTAAGAACAATGACACAAGTTGGGTAAGAACAATGACTCAAGTTGGGTAATGACAATGACACAAGTTGGGTAAGAACAATGACACAAGTTGGGTAATGACAATGACTCAAGTTGGGTAATGACAATGACACAAGCTGGGTAAGAACAATGACACAAGTTGGGTAATGACAATGACTCAAGTTGGGTAATGACAATGACACAAGCTGGGTAAGAACAATGACACAAGTTGGGTAATGACAATGACTCAAGTTGGGTAATGAAAATGACACAAGTTGGGTAAGAACAATGACACCAGGTTGGTAGATCAGTTATTCCAGGTGTGTAGTAGTAATCAGATTACAATACTAACAATGCCATGAGGTGTGCAGTATTACAATACCAACAATGTCATAAGGTGTGTAGAATTTTTTGTATTTTGTATTTCTTTTTACCACAACATATTTCTCTGTGTGAAATTGGGGCTGCTCTCTCCAGGGAGAGTACATCGCTACACTACAGCGCCACCATTTTTTTTTTCTTCCTGCGTGCAGTTTTGCCAGGAACAACACTTTTGCTGCCGTGGGTTCTTTTATGTGCGCTAAGTGCATGCTGTACACGTGACTCAGTTTATTGTCTCATCCGAATGACTAGCATCCAGATAACCACTCATGGTCTAGTGGAGGGGGAGAAAATATCAGCAGCTGAGCCGTGATTCGAACCAGTGCGGTCAGTATCTCTCGCTTCCTTGGAAGATGTGTTACCTCTAGGCCATCACTCCACTGATGTATGATTACAATTCCAACAGCGTCATGAGGTGTGTAGTATGATTACAATACCATCCGTGTCATGAGATGTGTAGTATGATTACAATACTGACAGTGTCATAAAGTGTGTAGTATGATGACAATACCAACAGTGACATGAGGTGTGTAGTATGATGACAATACCAACAGTGTCATGCGATGTGTAATATGATTACAATACTGACAGTGTCATAAAGTGTGTAGTATGATTACAATACCAACAGTGTCATGAGGTGTGTAGTATGATTACAATACCAACAGTGTCATAAGGTGTGTAGTATGATTACAATACAATCTGTGTCATGAGGTGTGTAGTATGATTACAATACCAACAGTGACATGAGGTGTGTAGTATGATTACAATACCAACAGTGTCATAAAGTGTGTAGTATGATTACAATACCAACAGTGTCATGAGGTGTGTAGTATGATTACAATACCAACAGTGTCATGAGGTGTGTAGTATGATTACAATACCAACAGTGTCATAAAGTGTGTAGTATGATTACAATACCAACAGTGTCATGAGGTGTGTAGTATGATTACAATACTGACAGGGTCATGAGACGTGTAGTATGATTACAATACTGACAGGGTCATAAGGTGAGTATTGGTTACAATGCCAACAGTGTCATGAGGTGTGTAGTATGATTACAATACCAACATTGTCATGAGGTGTGTAGTATAATTACAATACCAACAGTGTCATGAGATGTGTAGTATGATTACAATACTGACAGTGTCATAAAGTGTGTAGTATGATGACAATACCAACAGTGTCATGCGATGTGTAATATGATTACAATACCAACAATGTCATGAAGTGTGTAGTAAGATTACAATATAAACAGTGTCATGAGATGTGTAATATGATTACAATACCAAAAAATGTCATGAGGTGTGTAGTATGATTACAATACCAACAGTGTCATGAGGTGTGTAGTATGATTACAATACCACCTGTGTCATGAGGTGTGTTGTATGATTACAATTCCAACAGTGTTATGAGGTGTGTAGTATGATTACAATACCAACAGTGTCATGAGGTGTGTAGTATGATTACAATACAGTGACATATGGTGTGTAGTATGATTACAATACCAACAGTGTCATAAGGTGTGTAGTATGATTACAATACAATCTGTGTCATGAGGTGTGTAGTATGATTACAATACAATCTGTGTCATGAGGTGTGTAGTATGATTACAATACCAACAGTGACATGAGGTGTGTAGTATGATTACAATACCAACAGTGTCATAAAGTGTGTAGTATGATTACAATACCAACAATGTCATGAAGTGTGTAGTAAGATTACAATATAAACAGTGTCATGAGATGTGCAATATGATTACAATACCAAAAAATGTCATGACCTATGTAATATGATTACATTACCAACAATATCATGAGGTGCGTGGTGATCATGGCAATGTGGACACAAAGCAAGCTAACACACACACACACATACACACACACACACACACACACTTAGGCACAAGCACGGTATTAATAAACGACATATGAAACACACACACACACACTCTCTCTCTCTCTCTCTCTCATGCACACTTATACACACATAAGCATACATTGTGTATATTAACAAATACTATACTAATAAATGTGAATATAAAACAGTGATTCTATTAAAAATACACACAGCAATAACAGGGAGGGTGGCGGGGGGAATGCTCAATGCCAAAGGAAGCATAATTCAACATCTAAATTAGTTCAGGGGAATGAGACAGACAGACTGAGAGGGAGACTCAGAGAAAGAGAGAGGAAAATAAAACATTATCAACCAGATAACCTCATATAACATGGAACATGTGATAGAGAACAGCAGGTCAGTAAGGAAGACAAAGTAACACACACACACACACACACACATATATACATATGAGATATAAGATAAGATAAGATAAGAATAACTTTATTATCTCCAACTGGAGAAATTTGGTCAGGTGCATTATCACAACATAGACAAGTAAACAACATGGGGACCATAACTGTAAAAGCCAACAACAGCCACTACAAATATTACGAAGATACAAATGTAAAACATATCACATACATCGTTTCATACATACATCCACACACTGCAGGTAATAACTAGTATTCTTAATGTAAAAACAGAAAGAATTAAGAAACATTATTTGAATATAATTATAAACATAGCCTACTATACTGCACATTGATTATAATAGACAGATAAGATAAGAATAAAGATGAACTGCGGAAAACCACAACCAGATAATCAGCACACACCCGCACCGCACCCCCCCCACACACACACACCCACCCACCCAACACACGCGGATAACTTGATTAAACAAGAGTAATAAACATATGTTCTGAAATAAAAGCATTTCACATATTCGCTTTTAAAAACATTGCAATTAATTATTACATCGTAATTATTAAACAGAAATTTATTTAGAATATGGACGTTAGCATTAGACATATTCATTCAATCATTGTACATTCATCCTGCATATTGCACATTATTCTTCCTACATATTGCACATTCATTATAACCAATTGTCACGTTTTAAGCTCAGTAAACACACACACACACACACACACACACACACACACACACACACACAACTAGAACAAGGTACAACCTATCATGCACGGACTTTCACACGTCTCACATGAGAGTGTGCGCGCGCGCGCGCACACACACACACACACACACACACACAGTTCTCAAGAATTTAAAAGGTGGATTGAACGTGGAATAAAAGTCTTCAGAGCTCTGGATTTCAACTTAAAAGTTCTGTAGCGTCGTCCTGATGGCAACAGCTCATAATACTTTGCTAAAATATGGGTGTCGTCAGTTGCTATCTGCCTGCTTTTTTTAACCACTCGACTTTCATACAGCTCTTGCATACTAGCTTGTTTCACTCCCACAATTTTACTGCATACACTCATGACATCGTTCAAAACACGCTTACTCCTCACTCCCAAACTTCCATACCAGCACATAAATGAAACTGTAAGCACAGACTCGATACAACATCGATAATAACTTTGAAGAATATTTGAAGTTTATACCAACATTTCTAAGCTTCTGTAAACAAAAAATTCTAGATTGACATTTCTTATGAATGGAATCAACATTTCTGTCAAAAGTCAGCTTATTGTCTAAGATGGTCCCTAAATATCTATATTCATTGACCCTCTCCACTGTTTGACCACCAATAACAAGGTCAGCTACAGGCAAGGGGTCTTTCCGAAAATCTATTAACATTTCTTTTGTTTTCAATACGTTGAGATCCAGATAGTTTCTCTCACACCAGGAACATAACTTTTTAATTTCACTGAAATAAATAGCATCAGAGTTGGACAGATCTTCAATTGCTGAATCATCAGAATATTTTATGACAGGAGTTTCCTCCGTGCCTCTGCAGTCATTTGTGTACAGTGTAAAAAGAACAGGGGACAGCACTGTACCTTGGGGTGCACCAGTAGAAGTAGATTTTAGAGAAGAGTGGGCAGAATGAAAGCGGACGGACTGAGTTCTATTAAGAAGAAAACTTACTATCCAAAGAGTAAGCTTCGGATCAACATCCATGCCTAGCAGTTTGAGGGCAAGGAGATGAGGTTGTATTGTGTTAAAAGCAGAAGAGAAGTCAACAAAAAGGATACGAACGAAAGATCCCGTGTTATTCAAATGAAGGAAAGCATTATGAAGGAGAGTTAGGATAGCATCGTCAGTACTTCTGTGTGCTTTATAAGCAAACTGAAGAGAGTCAAGCTGCTGTTCAGTGAAAGAAAGAAGATGTCGGTGAATAATTTTTTCAAAGCATTTCATCACTACTGAAGTCAGGGCAACAGGACGGTAATCATTTAGTGCGGCTGGGTTCTTTTTCTTGGGGATAGGACAGATAGTAGATTTTTTCCAGATGCTGGGGACAGAGCAGTCCTTCAGAGACCAGTTGAAAATTTTACAGAACACGTCACACAACTGGGAAGCACATGTTTTCAGTAATTTTCCGCAGATATTGTTGGGGCCAATTGCTTTCGTGACATTCAGTTTTAAAAATAAAGATTCAACAACTTTTGCATCGATCTCAAAGTCTTCACCTGTGTTCCTAGCTTTGATCTTTTCCTGCAACTGTGAGATAACACTATCCAGTTCCCTTCCCAGATCATTCTTTGTATGTACGTGTGTGGAGTTGGGGGTGGGAGATATGGGCGTATGTGTGTGTGCTTGTACAAGTAAGTGTTCATCTCTGTGAGTGTGTGTTTGTGTGTGTGTGTGTGTGCCGTGGAAGCTGCGATACGTAGACTAGAAATGAGTGTGTGGAGGAGGGGGTAGAGGAGGTGCAAGGTAATGTGTGTGTGTGTGTGTGTGTGTTGGAGCTCATGTACGTTTATATGTATTTGACTGTGCTTTCATATGTGCTTGTACAAGTAAGTGTTCATCTCTGTGAGTGTGTGTTTGTGTTTGTGTGTGTGTGTGTGCCGTGGAAGCTGCGATACTTAGACTAGAAATGAGTGTGTGGAGGAGGGGGGTAGAGGAGGTGCACGGTAATGCGTGTGTGTGTGTGTGTGTTGGAGCTCATGTACGTTTATATGTATTTGACTGTGCTTTCATATATGTGAAACTGCATGTCTGGTGCATTTCTGTTGTGCATGTGTGGGTGTATGTGTGAATGTGTGTCTTCATTTTTTACATTTATTTGCTTATTTATCACCATTGTTGTCTTATTTATTTATTTATTTATGTTTTATTATTATCATTTTATTAGTATTACTAATATTATTACTACTACCTTTTTCTATATTATAATTATTATTTATTTATTTATTTATTTATGCAAGCTTATCTATTATTTATTCCCCCGTTTTTTTTGTTGTTTTTTTTGTTTTTTTTTTTGTTTTTGTTTTTTTTTGTGTGTGTGTGTGTGTGTGTGGTTGTGTGTGGGTTTTTTTTTTTTTTTTTTTTTTTCCCAAGGCCTGACTAAGCGCGTTGGGTTACGCTGCTGGTCAGGCATCTGCTTGGCAGATGTGGTGTAGCGTATATGGTTTTGTCCGAACGCAGTGACGCCTCCTTGAGCTACTGAAACTGAAACTGAAACTCCAATCAGTACAATCAAAACATCCTCTCAGTTCATCCACACTCTCTGACGTCCAAACTTTCACACTCTTTTTCACAATCGGCTCTGTCTGTATCTTTGGTCTGTAGGCTGGGATTAAATGAACAACATCATGATCAGATACACCCACTGGTGCAAGGGGAACAGATTTGTAGGCATTAGGAATGTTCCCATAACACAGATCAATTGTTTTGTCCCGTCTGGTCCGGCAGGTAACATATTGTTTAAAAGAAGGTAAGGCTTTCTTTAAATCGCAGTGATTAAAATCTCCAACAATAAAACACGGGGCGTCGGCAGAGATGAGTTGAAGGTCGCGAACAACACCTGCGATCGTCTCCTGCACGTGCAGCAGATGCCTGGTCAAAGACTGGGGGGTACACAACAGTCAGAAAAATACGGCCGAACTCACGTGGCAGGTATTGAGGCCTCAGCGACACTGATATGAGTTCAAGTTCCTGTGTACACAGTTGCTTCTTCACACACACATTCGCACTGTCACACCACTTCTCGTTGACATACAGGCACACGCCACCACCCATTTTCTTCCCCACTTCCTTGCAGTCTCTGTCCATTCTGTACGGAGTGTTAAAACCATCAATCGCAACACATTCATTCGACACTTTCTCACTAAACCAGGTTTCGGTAAAACAAAGGACACACGAGTTCCTAAAATCATTTAAAAATCGACAGTTTGCTCGTACTTCATCTAAATTACAGTTTCTGCCGTTTGGGTTAAGAGATCTGACATTGGATAAAATCATAGATGGCAGTGGGGGCTTAGTTTTATTTTTTCTCAGTCTTCTCTTCAAGCCTCCTCTCTTTCCTCTCTTTCGTGCTTTCTTTCTCTCACCTTCTCTTTCATTCTCTTCATCATCACAAATAAGATCACGAGGTAAAAGTTGCTCAGTAAAAGCGGATGGGTCGCGCACTTACCGTAAACTGAGAAGAAAATCACGGTCGTAATGTAAGGCGCCTGTACCTCCTCGCTGTCCACCATTTAAACCACCCGGTGACACAAAAACACCACAAACACTCGCCCGGAACACAGCCAGCACCACCACAAACAGCCTCACAACTGTCACACTCTTCATCTTTAACACCTTGCACACCACTTTGAAACAATATAAAAGCACAAGGACAGGGCCAGGACAGCAAAAACAAGGATGAAGCACAGAGCACAAACACCTGCGTGTCGCCCCCTCGCGAAGCGCCACCTTGTATATATATATGTATGTATGTGTATGTATATATATATAAAGTGTGTGTGTGTGTAGTAGTAGTAGTAGTAGTAGTAGTAGTAGTAGTAGAAGTAGTAGTAGTAGTATATGGACTGGTATTTGACTACCTAAAGCCTCACAGCCTTTTTTATGTCCCCTTCAATATCAGTCTCCTTTTATTTGTGGGATACATATATGTTTTCTTTTACATGTTCTGTAAATCACTCATCAAAGTCAGTAAATTTTTCTTTCAAACTGATGTTCATGTCAAGGAGATTTTTGAACACATTAGTATTTTGTGCAAGTTTAGTTTCAATTCGTAGTGCATTCCATATCCGTGCAATTCTATTAGCTAATGAATTTTTCCTTGGGTTAGTATTACAGTGCTCTTTACAAATTTTCATCACTGAATTTCTTGTATTCTCATGATCTGACATTCTAAAAAACATTATTCACATTGACTTCATTATTGCAATTTAACATTTTGTATGTTTCTATTAAATCCCCTCTTAGCCTTCTACCCTTAATGAATGCAGATCTAAGTATATAAGTCTCTGTTGATAGCTCATAGATCTGCATTCTTTTAATATTTTAGTTGCTCTTCTTTGTACCCTTTCTATAGCTATAGATGGTCTCTTGAGGTATGGGTGCCACACAATATTACCATATACCACTTGTGATCTAACCAATGCTTTATACAGTTTAAGAAATATATCTTTATCTAAATAGGTAAATGTTCTCTTAATTATTCCTATCATCTGGTTGGCTTTATTTATTATATTCTGTATATGTATGTCAAAAGATAGTTTATTATCAAAAATTATGCCAAGGTCTTTCTCACTTTGACATTTTTCAATGTCCTGTGTGGTGTCTTCTATTATCATGTGGTATTTGTTTTCGGGGAGGGGGGGGGGGTCCCCATGTGCATTACTTTACAGTTTACACCTTGATATGTTAAAATATAGATTCCATCTATCGGTCTAGTCTTGTAACTTATATAAGTCCTTTTGTAGTATCATCAGCAAATATTTTGCATTTGCTTTCTATACTTTCAGGAAGGCCATTTATGTATATTGTAAAAAAGCACTGGGCCAAGTATGCTAACTTGTGGTATATCACTAACAACATTTTCATTTGTTGACATTTTTTCTCCAGTTCAGTTTTCTGTCCAGTTCAGTATACTTCCAGTAATACCATATGAAGCTAATTTTAATAAAAGTCTTTGATGTGGTACAGAGTCAAATGCTTTTCTAAAGTCTAAATAAATTATGTCTACAGGTTTACCCATATCTATCATTTTTGTGAGATCTTCAATTACTTCTAAGAGTTGTGTTGTACATGATCTTCTCTGTCTAAAACCATGTTGACAGTCTGCATACAGATTGTTTGTTGTCATGTGTGATACTATTGCATCCCTGCTAAAGGACTCCAAAATCATACACACAATACAAGTCCACCTCACTGGTCTGTAGTTTCCTGGTTCATGTTTTGACCCTTTTTTATATATAACTGTTACTTCAGCCATTTTCCAATCTTTCGGTAGGCAAGCAGATTCAAGTGATTTATCATAAATCATACTCAAAGGAAGAGCTAACTCTCTGCTCAATTCCTTTAATATTCTTGAGGGTATTTTGTCTGGTCCTTGTGCTTTGTAGGGGTCTAAGGCATGCAACTTCTTTTCTACTGCCAATGGAGTGACTCTTAAGTCACAAATATTAACATTTCCCGACCTGGAGCTTTCTCCAAGGTCGGGTAAATTTGTCAAGGTCTCTTTAGTATACACACTTGCAAAGAATTTAGTAAGTGTTTCTGCTTTTTCTAGACCGTTTTCTGCTAAGCTTCCATCTTCTTTTTTCAGTACCCCCTATTCCTGTACTAAGTTTTGTTTTTTCTTGCACATATTTCCAAAATATTTTAGGAATTTACTTACATTTTCTGGCTAAATTTCTTTCAATCTTTTTATACCTTTTTTTTTTTTTAATTTTTTTTTTTTTTAATGATTTTGCAGCATTTGTTCCTTTCTTTGATACAGCATAGATAGGAGTGACCTGACTTAGTTCTTAAGAAACATTTATACAATTTATATTTCTTTCTGATGATTCTCATTATTTTATTGTTCATCCATGAGGGTGTGATTTTTTTCTCCTGTCTATTTGACACTTTTGGTACATATATATTTTCATATTTTTGTGAAGTACAGTCTTTGAGTCATTCCAACACACTGGTCCACATCTTTTCCATCCCAGTCCATTGATGCACAGTCCACTTTATTTACAATCTCTCTCATTCCATTATAGTTTCCATTTTTTAAGTCAAACTTATACTTTTTTCTGCTTTTTCCTTCACCAATGAAATGTGGAATTGAAAAACCAACATATCCTGGTCACTGTTTCCCAGGGGATCTAGGTGGTTGCTATCCGATTCTAAATTGTTTTCATTTACTATTACCAGCTCCACAATACTGGGTTTTTGACCTGGTTTAGTTCTTTTTGGTTTTGACACCTTTTGTATCAGGAATGCATCACGTAAACATTAAACAGGGATCACGCTAGACTTTTTCAAAATGCGTGCAGCTTACGCAAAGTCGGCAAAAAAACGCGCAAGTTAGAGTCAGAATTGCGTCAGACCTATGACACTAAATCAAAGGTTTACTCACCTATTTTCGCCGCTCACGTTGGCGCTGAAATTCACCACAAGCCCTGACGATCAGTTCGCTGCACTGGCTCAATGCTGCCGGATCTTCCATTGCAAGTTGCGCGTACTCTGTTAATTGGCTGTAGCTGTTAAGAGTCACGTAGGCATCTCGCAGTGCTCCGCATGCACAGACACTTTGTCTTGTACCATTTCATTCAGTATTGCAAACCTAGCTGCCAAGTCAGTCCTAAAGTTGCATTGATACGGCTTGGAGTAAAAGTTGTTTTGCGTAAGTGTCACGTGTGAGCGCTGTGAAAATGCGTCAGCGAAAATCAAAATGCGTCAAATACGCGAAAAACATGCGTTAACGCGATCCCTGATTCAATTAATTTATTGTCTGAAGGGCATGTCCAAGTACCATCCCACTGTATAGCTGGATAATTAAAATCTCCCATATACATACTTTATTGAATTTTGTTATTTCTTTTCACTTTAAGAGTTCAAATAATCTTTCTGTGTTTTGTTCTGATGAATGTGGACTTCTGTATATACACCCCATTAAAAATAAAACTCTCTCATCATTCACACTTTCAAATTTGCACCATACACTTTCTTCAAAAGTAAAATTTGTTAATGTAGGACATTCTTGCACTTTTAAAGATTTGTGTACATACAGGGCCACACCTCTCTTTTCACTGTTATTAGTAAATATATCATAATTTGGGATATTACAGTGCAATTTGAAATTGAATCTATTGTTCTGGTTTCTTGGAACTGTTTCTGTGAGTCCAATAACATGCGGTTTTATTTCACCTACTCTTATCTTGAGTTCCTCCATCTTACTGGAGAGGCTATCCACATTACAATATAAGAGAACACAATCACAGGAAAACTGAAAGTCTTTACAATCATTTACAGGCTATCCACATTACAATATAAGAGAACACAATCACAGGAAAACTGAAAGTCTTTACAATCATTTACAGGCTATCCACATTACAATATAAGAGAACACAATCACAGGAAAACTGAAAGTCTTTACAATCATTTACAGGCTATCTGCATTACAATATAAGAGAACACAATCACAGGAAAACTGAAAGTCTTTACAATCATTTACAGGCTATCCACATTACAATATAAAAGAACACAATCACAGGAAAACTGAAAGTCTTTACAATCATTTACAGGCTATCCACATTACAATATAAGAGAACACAATCACAGGAAAACTGAAAGTCTTTACAATTATTTACAGTCTGTTTTACATTGTCAGGTTGCAGTCACTCCTCATCTGTCTTGGTCTGTTTTTCCTTCACTTTGTCCGACAATGTCTGGTCCTCAACTTTTGTCTTTTTTGACTATTTGGCCGTTTCTGATAATTAAACCCTTTTCCCCCTTCGGCCAGTCGTTCTCTTTTATCAACTGCCACTTGGCATTTTCCCATTATATTCATGATTTCATCCATGTCATCTTCTTTCCTTTCTTCTGCATTTGCCTTGTCATTTTCTTTCAGACTGACAATCAATGTTTTTACTCTTCTCTTTTTCATCTCTTTCTGCGAGGGTTTCTGTCAGTTTTCTATCCACAATTTGAGGGTTTCTGTCAGTTTTCTATCCACAATTTCTTCTATTTTCTTCTCCTGCTTTCAAGCATTGCCATGGAATCAATTGTGAGAGAGATGCTTTGGCTCTTTGTTTTCCTTTAGTACCTGAGCCACTCATGCTTGACGAACCCCCTTTGCCTCCATGCTGACTCTGTGGTTTCATTATCACATCAGTTCACAATTCTAAATAAACAGATACTTATAAAATGATATATATATATATATATATATATATATATATATATATATAACACAGGAATCTGTTACCTTCTC
>NC_134887.1:122500-156421 GCF_041734735.1 Babylonia areolata
CACTGATCTGTATTACATGTAAACATACACTGCCCTCCTCTGACCTGTATTACATGTAAACATACACTGCCCTCCACTGACCTGTATTACATGTAAACCTACACTGCCCTCCTCTGACCTGTATTACATGTAAACATACACTGCCTTTCACTGACCTGTATTACATGTAAACATACACTGCCCTCCACTGACCTGTATTACATGTAAACCTACACTGCCCTCCACTGATCTGTATTACATGTAAACATACACTGCCCTCTAATGACCTGTATTACATGTAAACATACACTGCCTTTCACTGACCTGTATTACATGTAAACATACACTGCCCTCCTCTGACCTGTATTACATGTAAACATACACTGCCTTTCACTGACCTGTATTACATGTAAACATACACTGCCCTCCACTGACCTGTATTACATGTAAACCTACACTGCCTTTCACTGACCTGTATTTCATGTAAAGGTACACTGCCTTTCACTGTTTTCTTTGGAACAGGAACAGCGCATCTTTGGAACAGGTACAGCGACTATTTTCCAAAAGGGGGTCTTTTCACGGGTCAGAGATCAATCAAAAATGATAGTTTAAATTTTGAAATTTGTAACGTTGTTCTGCAGTGTCCAAAAGCGTTTGTTTTAATGTCATCCGGACCAGCTGCTTTGTTAATTTTTACCATTTTTCATTGTCTAAGAACGTCATTTTCAGTGACAACTATTCTCTTCCCTTCAGCAGCTATTTTCTATTGTCACTGAAGTGAGTCAATCCGTGCATAAAAGACATTCATTTTATTTTCTATTGTCACTGAAGTGAGTCAATCCAGACATTCAGTTTACTTTCTGTTGTCACTGAAGTGAGTCAATCCAGACATTCAGTTTACTTTCTGTTGTCACTGAAGTGAGTCAATCCAGACATTCAGTTTACTTTCTGTTGTCACTGAAGTGAGTCAATCCAGACATTCAGTTTACTTTCTGTTGTCACTGAAGTGAGTCAATCCAGACATTCAGTTTACTTTCTGTCGTCACTGAAGTGAGTCAATCCAGACATTCAGTTTACTTTCTGTTGTCACTGAAGTGAGTCAATCCAGACATTCAGTTTACTTTCTGTTGTCACTGAAGTGAGTCAATCCAGACATTCAGTTTACTTTCTGTTGTCACTGAAGTGAGTCAATCCAGACATTCAGTTTGTTTTTTGTTGTCACTGAAGTGAGTCAATCCAGACATTCAGTTTGTTTTTTTGTTGTCACTGAAGTGAGTCAGTCCAGACATTCACTTTGTACCTCAGCTGACCACTTCGTCACAGGCTCCGATTTTGTGTTTGTTTTGTTAGTTTCGTGAACACTAAGTTAAACCCTTCCCAAACCTCCTTCATATTGTTACCAGTTAATTTAGCTTCTATTCTGCGTTCATACTCTGCTTTGCTTTACCATTCTTCATTTCTGCTTTTTCTGTTTTCACTTTCTTTTCTACCCTTTTTTTTTTTTTTTTTTTTTTAATTCATCCTTATCTTTGCTTCAGAATGCTCCACACCAAACCACATTAGTAATGGTCTGAATCATTAACATCGTTACAAAGAATCATTGATACTGGTACAAAGCATCATTAATACTGGTACAAAGCATCATTAATACTGGTACAAAACATCATTGATACTGTTACAATCATTGATACTGGTACAAAGAATCATTAATACTGGTACAAATCATCATTGATACTGGTACAAAGCATCATTAATACTGGTACAAAGCATCATTAATACTGGTACAAAACATCATTGATACTGTTACAATCATTGATACTGGTACAAAGAATCATTAATACTGGTACAAAGCATCATTGATACTGGTACAAAGCATCATTAATACTGGTACAAAGCATCATTAATACTGGTACAAAGCATCATTAATACTAGTACAAAAAATCATTGATACTGGTACAATCATTGATACTGTTAGAAAGCATCATTAATACTGGTACAAAGCATCATTAATACTGGTACAAAGCATCATTGATACTGGTACAAAGCATCATTAATACTAGTACAAAGAATCATTAATACTGGTACAATCATTGATACTGTTCCAATCATTGATACTGGTACAAAGCATCATTGATACTGTTACAATCATTGATACTGGTACAAAGCATCATTAATACTGTTACAATCATTAATACTGTTGCAATCATTGATACTGTTACAGTCATTGATACTGGTACAAAGCATCATTGATACTGTTACAATCATTGATACTGGTACAAAGCATCATTAATACTGGTACAAAACATCATTAATACTGGTACAAAGCATCATTAATACTGTTACAATCATTAATACTGTTACAATCATTGATACTGGTACAAAGCATCATTACAATCATTAATACTGGTACAAAACATCATTAATACTGGTACAAAACATCACTAATACTGGTACAATCATTGATACTGTTCCAATCATTGATACTGGTACAAAGCATCATTGATACTGTTACAATCATTGATACTGGTACAAAGCATCATTAATACTGTTACAATCATTAATACTGTTGCAATCATTGATACTGTTACAATCATTGATACTGGTACAAAGCATCATTAATACTGTTACAATCATTGATACTGGTACAAAGCATCATTAATACTGGTACAAAGCATCATTAATACTGGTACAAAACATCATTGATACTGGTACAAAGCATCATTAATACTAGTACAAAGAATCATTAATACTGGTACAATCATTGATACTGTTCCAATCATTGATACTGGTACAAAGCATCATTGATACTGTTACAATCATTGATACTGGTACAAAGCATCATTAATACTGTTACAATCATTAATACTGTTGCAATCATTGATACTGTTACAGTCATTGATACTGGTACAAAGCATCATTGATACTGTTACAATCATTGATACTGGTACAAAGCATCATTAATACTGGTACAAAGCATCATTAATACTGGTACAAAACATCATTAATACTGGTACAAAGCATCATTAATACTGTTACAATCATTAATACTGTTACAATCATTGATACTGGTACAAAGCATCATTAATACTGGTACAAAACATCATTGATATTTGTACAAAGCATCATTAATACTGGTACAATCATTAATACTGGTACAAAACATCATTGATACTGGTACAAAGCATCATTAATACTGGTACAAAACATCACTAATACTGGTACAATCATTGATACTGTTCCAATCATTGATACTGGTACAAAGCATCATTGATACTGTTACAATCATTGATACTGGTACAAAACATCATTAATACTGGTACAAAGCATCATTGATACTGGTACAATCATTGATACTGGTACAAAGCATCATTAATACTGGTACAAAGCATCATTGATACTGGTACAAAGCATCATTAATACTGGTACAATCATTGATACTGGTACAAAGCATCATTAATACTGGTACAATCATTAATACTGGTATAAAGCATCATTAATACTGGTACAAAGCATCATTAATACTGGTACAATCATTTATACTGGTACAAAGCATCATTAATACTGATACAAAGCATCATTAATACTGGTACAATCATTAATACTTGTACAATCATTGATACTGGTACAAAGCATCATTAATACTGGTACAATCATTAATACTGGTACAAAGCATCATTAATACTGGTACAAAGCATCATTAATACTGGTACAATCATTGATACTGGTACAAAGCATCATTAATACTGGTACAATCATTAATACTGGTACAAAGCATCATTAATACTGGTACAAAGCATCATTAATACTGGTACAATCATTGATACTGGTACAAAGCATCATTGATACTGGTACAATCATTGATACTGGTACAAAGCATCATTAATACTGGTACAAAGCATCATTAATACTGGTACAATCATTGATACTGGTACAAAGCATCATTAATACTGGTACAATCATTGATACTGGTACAAAGCATCATTAATACTGGTACAAAGCATCATACAAAGCATCATTAATACTGGTACAAAGCATCATTAATACTGGTACAAAACATCATTGATACTGGTACAATCATTGATACTGGTACAAAGCATCATTAATACTGGTACAAAGCATCATTAATACTGGTACAATCATTAATACCGGTACAAAGCATCATTAATACTGGTACAAAGCATCATTAATACTGGTACAAAGCATCATTAATACTGGTACAAAGCATCATTGACAAAGCATCATTGATACTGGTACAAAACATCATTGACAAAGCATCATTGATACTGTTAGAAAGCATCATTGACACTGGTACAATCATTGATACTGGTACAAAGAATCATTAATACTGGTACAAAGCATCATTGATACTGGTACAAAGCATCATTGATACTGGTACAAAGCATCATTAATACTGGTACAAAGCATCATTGATACTGGTACAAAGCATCATTGATACTGGTACAAAGCATCATTGATACTGGTACAAAGCATCATTGATACTGGTACAAAGCATCATTGATACTGGTACAAAGCATCATTGATACTGGTACAATCATTGATACTGGTACAAAGCATCATTGATACTGGTACAAAGCATCATTGATACTGGTACAAAGCATTATAAACCAGTGTCCGACAGAAACAAGACACAGGACAGAGACACTGTTCTCAAACGATTCACGGTCTCTCTTTCAAGCGACAGACTGGCTCCAACAAGCACTTGCACAACTCTCATCTTGCTTCACCCCTCTTTGTTCCCCAGTACTTCACCCCTCTTTGTTCCCCAGTACTTCACCCCTCTTTGTTCCCCCCCAGTACTTCACCCCTCTTTGTTCCCCAGTGCTCCACCCCTCTTTGTTTCCCCCCCAGTACTTCACCCCTCTTTGTTCCCCAGTGCTCCACCCCTCTTTGTTCCCCCCCAGTACTTCACCCCTCTTTGTTCCCCAGTGCTCCACCCCTCTTTGTTTCCCCCCCAGTACTTCACCCCTCTTTGTTCCCCAGTACTTCACCCCTCTTTGTCCCCCCCCCCCCCCCCCGGTACTTCACCCCTCTTTGTCCCCCCCCCCCCAGTACTTCACCCCTCTTTGTTCCCCAGTACTTCACCCCTCTTTGTCTCCCCCCCCCCCGCAGTACTTCACCCCTCTTTGTTCCCCCCCAGTACTTCACCCCTCTTTGTTCCCCCCCCCCCCCCCAGTGCTTCACCCCTCTTTGTTCCCCAGTGCTTCACCCCTCTTTGTTCCCCCCCAGTACTTCACCCCTCTTTGTCCCCCCCCCCAGTACTTCACCCCTCTTTGTTCCCCCCCCCCCCCAGTACTTCACCCCTCTTTGTCCCCCCCCCCCCCCCCCCCCCCCCGTACTTCACCCCTCTTTGTTCCCAAGTGCTTCACCCCTCTTTGTTCCCCAGTGCTTCACCCCTCTTTGTTCCCCAGTGCTTCACCCCTCTTTGTTTCCTAGTGCCCCCCTCCTCTCTGTGCCCCCTCCTCTCTGTGCCCCCCTCCTCTCTGTTCCCTAGTGCCCCCCTCCTCTCTGTGCCCTAGTGCCCCCCTCCTCTCTGTTCCCTAGTGCCCCCCTCCTCTCTGTGCCCCCTCCTCTCTGTGCCCCCCTCCTCTCTGTTCCCTAGTGCCCCCCTCCTCTCTGTGCCCGACTCCTCTCTGTGCCCCACTCCTCTCTGTGCCCCCTCCTCTGTGTCCCACGCCTCTGCGCCCCACTCCTGTCTGTGCCCCACTCCTCTCTGTGCCCCAGTGCCCCACTCCTCTCTGTGCCCCAGTGCCCCACTCCTCTCTGTGCCCCACTCCTCTCTGTGCCCCACTCCTCTCTCTGTGCCCCACTCCTCTCTGTGCCCCACTCCTCTCTGTGCCCCACTCCTCTCTCTGTGCCCCACTCCTCTCTGTGCCCCACTCCTCTCTCTGTGCCCCGCTCCTCTCTCTGTGCCCCACTCCTCTCTGTGCCCCACTCCTCTCTGTGCCCCCTCCTCTCTGTGCCCCGCTCCTCTCTGTGCCCCATTCCTCTCTGTGCCCCCTCCTCTCTGTGCCCCACTCCTCTCTGTGCCCCAGTGCCCCACTCCTCTCTGTGCCTCACTCCTCTCTGTGCCCCACTCCTGTCTCTGTGCCCCACTCCTCTCTCTGTGCCCCACTCCTCTCTGTGCCCCAGTGCCCCACTCCTCTCTGTGCCCCACTCCTCTCTGTGCCCCAGTGCCCCACTCCTCTCTGTGCCCCACTCCTCTCTGTGCCCCACTCCTCTCTCTGTGCCCCAGTGCCCCACTCCTCTCTGTGCCCCACTCCTCTCTGTGCCCCAGTGCCCCACTCCTCTCTGTGCCCCAGTGCCCCACTCCTCTCTGTGCCCCACTCCTCTCTGTGCCCCAGTGCCCCACTCCTCTCTCTGTGCCCCACTCCTCTCTGTGCCCCACTCCTCTCTGTGCCCCACTCCTCTCTGTGCCCCAGTGCCCCACTCCTCTCTGTGCCCCACTCCTCTCTGTGCCCCAGTGCCAGTCATGCAGTCCTTACACACAGACCCCAAGAAGAGACGGCAGAATGACCAAAGAAATCAGCTGTTTGTGCACAGCCTGTCGCGTGGCCCAAAGAAACGCACTTCTTTCATCCTACCCACACAGCGCCTTACCTCAGAGAAACCGTGCTGACAATACAGTCACCTGCGACAGGTGCTTCATGAATGAGCACTGCTGTTCTGTCACTGTCCCCATTCTGCTGAACAGAAAACGACGTGAATGTCTGGCAGCGCTGAAATGGGACTGAACGACCGTCACTGCTCGTCTCCACTTTTTACTTTTCTCCCCGTGCCGTCAGCCCTGTTTGGCTGCTAAGTGGTGTGGCACCAGTCTGCATGAAGGGTGTTTGACTCCAGTCTTCATGAAAGGTGTTTGACACCAGTCTGCATGAAAGGTGTTTGCCACCAGTCTGCATGAAAGGTCTGTGGGACACCAGTCTGCATGAAAGGTGTTGGACACCAGTCTGCATGAAATGTGTTGGACACCAGTCTTCATGAATGGTGTTGGACACCAGTCTGCATGAAAGGTGTTCGACACCAGTCTTCATGAAGGGTGTTGGACACCAGTCTGCATGAAAGGTCTATTGGACACCAGTCTTCATGAATGGTGTTGGACACCAGTCTGCATGAAAAGTGTTGGACACCAGTCTGCATGAATGGTGTTGGACACCAGTCTGCATGAAGGGTCTGTTGGACACCAGTCTGCATGAAAGGTCTGTTGGACACCAGTCTGCAGGAAAGGTCTGTAGGACACCAGTCTGCATGAAAGGTGATGGACACCAGTCTGCATGAAAGGTGATGGACACCAGTCTGCATGAAAGGTCTGTTTGACACCAGTCTGCATAAACGTTGTTTGACACCAGTCTGCATGAAAGTTGTTTGACACCAGTCTGCATGAAAGGTCTGTTTGACACCAGTCTGCATAAACGTTGTTTGACACCAGTCTGCATGAAAGGTCTGTTGGACACCAGTCTGCATGAAAGTTGTTTGACACCAGTCTGCATGAAAGGTCTGTTGGACACCGGTCTGCATGAAAGGTGTTTGACACCAGTCTGTATGAAAGGTGTTTGACACCAGTCCACATGAAAGGTCTGTTGGACACCAGTGTGCATGAAAGATGTTTGACACCAGTCTGCATGAAAGATGTTGGACACCAGTCTGCATGAAGGGTGTTGAACACCAGTCTGCATGAAAGGTGTTTGACACCAGTCTGCATGAAGGGTCTGTTGGATACCAGTCTGCATGAAGGGTGTTGAACACCAGTCTGCATGAAGGGTGTTGGACACCAGTCTGCATGAAAGGTGTTTGACACCATCTGTTGGACACCAGTCTGCATGAAGGGTCTGTTGGACACCAGTCTGCATGAAGGGTCTGTTGGACACCAGTCTGCATGAAAGGTGTTTGACACCAGTCTGCATGAAGGGTATGTTGGACACCAGTCTGCATGAGAAGTGTTTGACACCAGTCTACATGAAAGGTCTGTTGGACACCAGTCTGCATTAAAGGTGTTGGACACCAGTGTGCATGAAAGGTGTTTGACACCAGTCTGCATGAAAGGTGTTTGCCACCAGTGTGCATGAAAGGTGTTTGACACCAGTCTGTATGAAAGGTTTATTGACACCTGCATGAAAGGTGTTTGACACCAGTCTGCATGAAAGTTGTTTGACACCGGTGTGTATGAAAGGTGTTTGACACCAGTCTGCATGAAAGGTGTTTGACACCAGTCTGTATGAAAGGTGTGTTTGACACCAGTCTGCATGAAAGTTGTTTGACACCTGTCTGCATGAAAGGTGTGTTTGACACCTGTCTGCATGAAAGGTGTTTGACACCAGTCTGCATGTGGTGTGAGTGGTGTCACGGTGGTGTAAGTGATGTGACGGTGATGTCAGCGGTGTGATGGTGGTGTGAGTGGTCTGATGGTGATGTGAGTGGTGTGATGGTCGTGAGACGGTGGAGTGAGTGGTGTGATTGGTGTGAACGGTGGTGTGACGGTGATATGAGTGGTGTGACGGTGATTTGGTGATGTGAGTGATGTGATGGTGGTGTGACGGTGATGTGACGGTGACGTTAGTGGTGTGACGATAATGTGACGGTGATGTGAGTGGTGTGACGGTTATGTGAATGGTGTGATGATTATTTGACAGTGGTGTGACGGTGGTGTGATGGTGGTGTGAGTAGATTGATGGTGATGTGACAGTAGTGTGAGTGGTGTGATGGTGATGTCAGTGGTGTGAGTGGTGTGATGGTGATGTGAGTGGTGTGATGGTGATGTCAGTGGTGTGATGATGTTGTGAGTGATGTGACGGTGGTGTGAGTGGAGTGAGCGTTGTGACGGTGATGTGAGTGGCGTGAGTGTTGTGACGATGGTGTGAGTGTTGTGACGGTGGTGTGAGTGGTCTGAGTGTTGTGACGATGGTGTGAGTGTTGTGACGGTGGTGTGAGTGTTGTGACGGTGGTGTGAGTGGTGTGACGATGGTGTGAATGTTGTGACGGTGATGTGAGTGGTGTGAGTGTTGTGACGGTGGTGTGAGTGTTGTGACGATGGTGTGAGTGGTGTGACGATGGTGTGAGTGGTGTGACGGTGGTGTGAGTGGTGTGACGGTGGTGTGAGTGGTGTGACGATGGTATGAGTGGTGTGACGGTGGTGTGAGTGGTGTGACGATGGTGTGAGTGGTGTGACGGTGGTGTGAGTGGTGTGACGGTGGTGTGAGTGGTGTGACGATGGTATGAGTGGTGTGACGGTGGTGTGAGTGGTGTGACGGTGGTGTGAGTGTTGTGAGTGGTGTGACGATGGTATGAGTGGTGTAACGGTGGTGTGAGTGGTGTGACGGTTGTGTGAGTGTTGTGACGATGGTGTGAGTATTGCGACGGTGATGTGAGTGGTGTGACGATGGTGTGAGTGTTGTGATGGTGGTGTGAATGTTGTGAGTGTTGTGACGATGGTGTGAGTGTTGTGACGGTGATGTGAGTGGCGTGAGTGTTGTGACGGTGATGTGAGTGGTGTGAGTGTTGTGACGGTGATGTGAGTGGCGTGAGTGTTGTGAGTGTTGTGACGATGGTGTGAGTGTTGTGACGGTGGTGTGAGTGTTGTGACGGTGATGTGAGTGGTGTGAGTGTTGTGTGAGTGTTGTGACGATGGTGTGAGTGTTGTGACGGTGTTGTGAGTGTTGTGACGATGGTGTGAGTATTGTGACGGTGTTGTGAGTGTTGTGACGGTGGTGTGAGTGGTGTGACGATGGTGTGAATGTTGTGAGTGTTGTGACGATGGTGTGAGTGTTGTGACGGTGATGTGAGCGGCGTGAGTGTTGTGACGGTGATGTGAGTGGTGTGAGTGTTGTGACGGTGATGTGAGTGGCGTGAGTGTTGTGAGTGTTGTGACGATGGTGTGAGTGTTGTGACGGTGATGTGAGTGGTGTGAGTGTTGTGTGAGTGTTGTGACGATGGTGTGAGTATTGTGACGGTGTTGTGAGTGTTGTGACGGTGGTGTGAGTGGTGTGACGATGGTGTGAGTGGTGTGACGATGGTGTGAGTGTTGTGACGGTGATGTGAGTGGTGTGAGTATTGTGACGATAGTGTTAGCGGAGTGACGATGGTGTGAGTGTTGTGACGATGGTGTGAGTGTTGTGACGGTGATGTGAGTGGTGTGAGTGTTGTGACGATGGTATGAGGGGTGCGACGGTGATGTGAGTGTTCTGACGGTGGTGTGAGTGTTGTGACGGTGGTGTGAGTGGTGTGACGGTGGTGTGAGTGGTGTGACGGTGGTGTGAGTGTTGTGACGGTATGAGGGGTGCGACGGTGATGTGAGTGTTCTGACGGTGGTGTGAGTGTTGTGACGGTGGTGTGAGTGGTGTGACGGTGGTGTGAGTGGTGTGAGTGTTGTGACGGTGGTGTGAGTGTTGTGACGGTGATGTGAGTGGCGTGAGTGGTGTGAGTGGTGTGACGATGGTGTGAGTGTTGTGACGATGGTGTGAGTGTTGTGACGGTGATGTGAGTGGTGTGAGTGGTGTGATGCTGGTGTGAGTGTTGTGACGATGGCGTGAGTGTTGTGACGGTGGTGTGAGTGGTGTGAGTGTTGTGACGATGGTGTGAGTGTTGCGACGGTGATGTGAGTGTTATGACGGTGGTGTGAGTGTTGTGACGATGGTGTGAGTATTGTGACGGTGGTGCGAGTGGTGTGACGGTGGTGTGAGTGGTGTGAGTGTTGTGTCGGTGATGTGAGTGGTGTGACGGTGATGTGAGTGTTGTGACGGTGGTGTGATGATGATGTGAGTAGTGTGAGTGTTGTGACGGTGGTGTAAGTGTTGTGAGTGTTGTGACGGTGGTGTGAGTGATGTGACGGTGGTCTGAGTGGTGCGACGGTGGTGTGACGGTGATGTGAGTGGTGTGAGTGTTGTGACGATGGTGTGAATGGAGTGTTGTGACGGTGATGTGACGGTGATGTGAGTGTTGTGACGGTGATGTGACGGTGATGTGAGTGTTGTGACGGTGATGTGACGGTGATGTGAGTGTTGTGACGGTGATGTGAGTGAGTGTTGTGACGGTGATGTGAGTAGAGTGAGTGGTGTGAGTGATGTAACGGTGGTGTGAGTGATGTAACGGTGATGTGAGTGGTGTGACGATGGTGTGAGTGGTGTGAGTGTTGTGACGGTGGTGTGAGTGATGTGACGGTGATGTGAGTGGTGTGAGTGTTGTGACGGTGGTGTGAGTGTTGTGACGGTGATGTGAGTGGTGTGACGATGGTGTGAGTGTTGTGACGGTGGTGTGAGTGATGTGACGGTAGTGTGAGTGGTGTGACGGTAGTGTGAGTGGTGTGATGGTTGTGTGAACGGCGTGTGAGTAATGTGACTGTCTCGTGAGTGGTATAAACATGTAAACGCGTGAACAGGGAATGTAACCTTCCTGTCCGCCTTCACCTCCCTCACTCCCCGTGCCCCCTCCACCACCCGCCCCCTAGTTTCAGCCACGTGTTCAAACACTGCCGTCTGAATACAGAACGAGTCTTAAGTTCTTTTCACATGACGACAATGAAAGACTAATGTTTAAGTGCACGGCAAAACGGCCCCTGACCTTCCCCTTCAACCACCCCCCCCCTCACAACCTTCCTTCAGCCAACACGTCGGAATGACGCTGTTGTCAGGTCACCTGTAGTGCTGTACATAGCCACGGACACAACACCCGTCTGTGCTTGGTGACTGTGTGGGTGTACACAGAGATAACACCCGTCTGTGCTTGGTGACTGTGTGGGTGTACACAGAGATAACACCCGTCTGTGCTTGGTGACTGTGTGGGTGTACACAGAGATAACACAACACCCGTCTGTGCTTGGTGACTGTGTGGGTGTACACAGAGATAACACAACACCCGTCTGTTCTTGGTGACTGTGTGGGTGTTCACAGAGATAACACCCGTCTGTGCTTGGTGACTGTGTGGGTGTTCACATAGATAACACAACACCCGTCTGTGCTTGGTGACTGTGTGGGTGTACACAGAGATAACACCCGTCTGTGCTTGGTGACTGTGTGGGTGTACACAGAGATAACACAACACCCGTCTGTGCTTGGTGACTGTGTGGGTGTACACAGAGATAACACAACACCCGTCTGTTCTTGGTGACTGTGTGGGTGTTCACAGAGATAACACCCGTCTGTGCTTTGTGACTGTGTTGGCGTTCACAGAGATAACACAACACCCGTCTGTTCTTGGTGACTGTGTGGGTGTACACAGAGATAAAACCCGTCTGTGCATGGCGACTGTGTTGGTGTACACAGAGATAACACCCGTCTGTGCTTGGTGACTGTGTGGGTGTACACAGAGATAACACCCGTCTGTGCTTGGTGAGTGTGTGGGTGTACACAGAGATAACACCCGTCTGTGCTTGGTGACTGTGTGGGTGTTCACAGAGATAACACCCGTCTGTGCTTGGTGACTGTGTGGGTGTTCACAGAGATAACACAACACCCGTCTGTGCATGGCGACTGTGTGGGTGTACACAGAGATAACACCCGTCTGTGCTTGGTGACTGTGTAGGTGAACAGAGAGATAACACCCGTCTGTGCATGGCGACTGTGTGGGCGTTCACAGAGATAACACAACACCCGTCTGTGCTTGGTGACTGTGTGGGTGTACACAGAGATAACACCCGTCTGTGCTTGGTGACTGTGTGGGTGTTCACAGAGATAACACAACACCCGTCTGTGCTTGGTGACTGTGTGGGTGTACACAGAGATAACACCCGTCTGTGCTTGGTGACTGTGTGGGTGTACACAGAGACAACACCCGTCTGTGCTTTGTGACTGTGTCGGTGTACACAGAGATAACACCCGTCTGTGCTTGGTGACTGTGTGGGTGTACACAGAGATAACACAACACCCGTCTGTGCTTGGTGAGTGTGTGGGTGTACCTAGAGATAACAATACTTGGCTCCTCCGGCATTAACGTGATGGTGCGGCAGAAACAGTTCCCTGTCTCGCTGCTTGAACAGCACGTCACCTTCACACCACGTCACTATGACGTCATCAAAGGAAAGAGGTGGCGGGACAGTTATGGACGTCACTTCACAAAGACACACCGTATGGATGACGTCATTGACAGCACGTGCTGCGACTCCCAGCTCCGAAAAGCACGAGTGCAGATGTACTCCGGGGAAGGGCGGGAGGGGCGGCGTAGACAGAGCGGCACGTGCTTACCTCCCCTGGCTGTGAGGACTGTGCCCGCCATGATCCCCAGCATTCAACCCAGCAGTCAGAAACTCCACGCTGCACGTCTGGTGGTCAGTGTCTGTGTGTGTGTGTGTGTGTGTGTGTGTGTGTGTGTGTGTGTGTTGTGTGTGTCTGTGTACGGGAGGACGGGGGGGGGGGTGGTCTCTGTGTGTGTGTTTGTGTCTGTGTCTGTGTGTAAGGAAGGGAGCGTGAGGGGGGGGGGTCTCTGTGTGTGTGCGCGCGCGTGTGTGTGTGTGTGTTGGGTGGGAGATTTCACGGGAGTTTGGGATCAGCACAGTGTATCACACGGTGACTGCTGTGTTACAGGTGCCCCGTCCACTCCCCCCCCCCTCCCCCCCAGCACTTCACTTACCCCTGGACATTGACTGCTGTGTTACAGGTGCCCCGTCCACTCCCCCCCTCCCCCCAGCACTTCACTTACCCCTGGACATTGACTGCTGTGTTACAGGTGCCCCGTCCACTCCCCCCCTCCCCCCAGCACTTCACTTACCCCTGGACATTGACTGCTGTGTTACAGGTCCACCCCGTCCACTCCCCCCTCCCCCCCAGCACTTCACTTACCCCTGGACATTGACTGCTGTGTTACAGGTGCCCCGTCCACTCCCCCCCCTCCCCCCAGCACTTCACTTACCCCTGGACATTGACTGCTGTGTTACAGGTGCCCCGTCCACTCCCCCCCCCCTCCCCCCCAGCACTTCACTTACCCCTGGACATTGACTGCTGTGTTACAGGTGCCCCGTCCACTCCCCCCCCCCCTCCCCCCCAGCACTTCACTTACCCCTGGACATTGACTGCTGTGTTACAGGTGCCCCGTCCACTCCCCCCCCCCCTCCCCCCAGCACTTCACTTACCCCTGGACATTGACTGCTGTGTTACAGGTGCCCCGTCCACTCCCCCCCTCCCCCCCCAGCACTTCACTTACCCCTGGACATTGACTGCTGTGTTGCAGGTGCCCCGTCCACTCCCCCCCCCCTCCCCCAACGTTTCACTTACCCCTGGACATTGACTGCTGTGTTACAGGTGCCCCGTCCACTCCCCCCCCTCCCCCCCAGCACTTCACTTACCCCTGGACATTGCTGTGTTACAGGTGCCCCGTCCACTCCCCCCCCCCCTCCCCCAACGTTTCACTTACCCCTGGACATTGACTGCTGTGTTACAGGTGCCCCGTCCACTCCCCCCCCCTCCCCCAACGTTTCACTTACCCCTGGACAGTGACTGCTGTGTTGCAGGTGCCCCGTCCACTCCCCCCTCCCCCCCAGCACTTCACTTACCCCTGGACATTGACTGCTGTGTTACAGGTGCCCCGTCCACTCCCCCCTCCCCCCCCAGCACTTCACTTACCCCTGGACATTGACTGCTGTGTTACAGGTGCCCCGTCCACTCCCTCCCCCCCCCCCCTCCCCCAACGTTTCACTTACCCCTGGACAGTGACTGCTGTGTTGCAGGTGCCCCGTCCACTCCCCCCCCCCCTCCCCCAACGTTTCACTTACCCCTGGACAGTGACTGCTGTGTTACAGGTGCCCCCCCAACGTTTCACCTACCCCTGGACAGTGACTGCTGTGTTACAGGTGCCCCCCCAACGTTTCACCTACCCCTGGACAGTGCACACCTGGCGACCTCCCCGGAACACCGCCCCTCCGCCTGTCGCCCTGCACAGGGGCCGAAACCCCAACACCGCCCCCCACTTCCCACTGCCGCCCCCTGGCCATGTGGACCGACGTCCCCTCCACACCCTGCACGATGACGTCACGCCCTGGGACAGCGTCAGCCAGGTGGTGCCACCACGCGCTCTGCACCGCCATCACCACCCCTGACCTGTCCCATCTCTCCACACCCATAACCCCTCCCCACCCTCCACCCTTCCACACCACACCCCTTAACCTTCACCGTACTTGGTTATTTTCCCACTTATCCATATTTAGTGGGTCTCACAGACCCACACTCACTAAAGAAGGAATCCAGAGCTTACCCCCTATTCATACATCGTGGGTCTGACAGACCCATACAAATTAATGTGGGCTTTTCCAACTTCAATAGACTGAGCAACACGTTCCTGTCATCAGATCTTTTCCCACCCCTCTTCCGGCCAATCAATAGCAGCCTCTGTATGTCTGTGTCTGTGTGTGGCAGCCTCTGTATGTGTGTGTGTGTGTGTATGTGTGGCAGCCTCTGTATATATATATATATATTTGTGTGTGTGTGTGTGTGTATTTGTGTGCGTGCGCGAGCGTGTAAGTATACACGTCAGGAGAGCTCTGTGCGCGCGCGCATGTGTGTGTGTGTTCGTGTGTGTGTAGAGGATGAGGTATGTGTGTGTTTGCATGTGTACTGTAGGAGCAACGGAATATTGGAATGTGCGGGTGTACACACACACACACACACACACGCACGCACGCACGCACACACACACACACACACATATATATGTCATCGTAAGGAAAAGGGATAGGCAAGATGTACGTGTAACAAAGACCATGTGCGGCGCCGAGTGTTGGACAGACCATCGCCTTGTAGTCTCGAAGCTGAATATTCGAATCCAGCCCAAGAGACGCCCCCAAGGCCAGAAGGCTCCAAAACGGCTTAACATCGCTAAGCTGAAAAACATCACCATCAAACAGTCCTTTGTGGAGCTGCTGGAAGATCGTCTGGAATCCGCCTCTCTGGACAACCAGAATGTGGAGTCTGACTGGAGGACCCTGCGTGAGCTGATCTATAGTACAGCTTCAGAGACCCTGGGACCCATGACCAGAAAGCACAAAGACTGGTTTGATGAAAACTGTGATGAAATCAAGCAGCTTCTGGATGAGAAACGCCGTCTGCATCAAGCCTACCTGAGCAACCCAAAGTCCACATCAAAAAAGGATGCGTACGATGCCATCCGCAGGACTGTTCAGCAAAAGTTACGCCAGATGCAGGGTAAGTGGCTGAGTGACAAAGCTGATGAGATCCAGGGATATGCTGACAGGCACGATATGAAGAGGTTCTATGATGCCTTAAAAGAAGTCTACGGCCCCACATCCTCAGGATCATCCCCCCTCCTCAGTGCAGATGGGAATACCTTGATCACCGAGAAGGAGAAAATTATCGAACGCTGGGCTGAGCACTTCAACAGTGTCTTAAATCGCCCTTCCTTCATAAATGATGAAGCCATAGACCGTCTCCCACAAGTCCCCATCAACGAAACACTGGACGATCCGCCAACACCTCTTGAGACCCAGAAAGCAATCCATTTGCTATCCAGTGGCAAAGCACCTGGCTCGGACTCCATACCAGCAGAGGTCTACAACGATGGAGGCACTGTGCTGATTGAGAAGCTCCATCAGCTGTACTCACTCATGTGGAAAGAAGAGATGATCCCCCAGGATTTCAAAGATGCATCTATCATTCACTTGTACAAGCGAAAGGGGAACCGGCAAGCCTGTGATAACCATCGGGGCATTTCCTTGCTCTCCATCGCAGGCAAGATACTTGCCAGGATCCTACTAAACCCCCTCACAGCACACCTTGACCAAGGTCATTTGCCTGAGAGCCAATGTGGATTCCGGAAAGAGCGCGGAACCACCGACATGGTGTTTGCTGCAAGGCAGCTGCAAGAGAAATGTCAGGAGCAAAATGCTGCTCTGTTCTCCACCTATGTCGACCTCACCAAGGCCTTCGACACCGTGAGTAGAGATGGACTGTGGAAGATTATGGCCAAGTACGGATGCCCTACCAGCCGCCGTGGCGAAGTGGTTAGCGTCGCGGACTGACGGCTGGGAGGACGCGGGTTCGAATCCCAGCGGAGGTGGGTTTTTCGGCCCGTGGCCGGCTCCTACCCAGAGTTGAGTGTGCTGTGGGCTTAAATGGGGAGACTGGGACCACACAGTCGAGTGTCATCCACTTCAAGGATGCGTCTTTGGGTGTGTTGCTCTAATTACCTGACCAACACTGCAAGTGTCTGTATCTCTCGGGCCTGGTTAACTCCGGGATATCATTATGACAGGAAGCGTAGAGTACAGCCTTGTCACGCAGTCCCAAACCAAAATGGACCTCCATAGCAACATCGTCATCCTCCTCCCCCTTCATCGTCATCAATATAAACAAAATAGTCTCAAAGTCTGTGGCCTTTCATGCCCTGCTCTCATGGTGACCTCAGTTTCGATACCCCTCCACTTCCGTGCTTTGGGTGAGTCCTGTCAATGTCGTCAGTGTCGGCAGATTCATGGGGGGGCTGTTGTTTGAGGGACGTGGTGGCGGTCTCCACTCTGGGAGAGACGCTCGCTCAGTCTGGCTCCGCGACTAAGCCATTATTGTCGTTAGTAGGGGGCTTAGTAGGTGGTGTCCTAAGTACGTTAAAACAGAACAGGTACCACTGAACACCACTGAAGTGACTCAGCAGCAGTGCAGGGTCTCCTCTGGTGTGTGGCCTCCAGGCGACCTAACATCGATGGTTCCCTGTGGACTGCCGACGCTGGGACTGCGACGGACGAACCCGGGCGTGGCCGTGTATGGGGGAATCTAAATGAGCGGCGTGGGAATAATGCCACTGAAACGGCGCAGATGATGGGGCAGCAAAAAAAAAAAAAAAAAAAAAAAAAAAAAGTACGGATGCCCTCGGAAATTTATTTCCTTGGTCAGCCAATTCCATGAAGGCATGCAGGCTCGAGTCCAGGACAATGGCGAAACATCTGCTCCTTTTGCTGTCACAAATGGTGTCAAGCAAGGCTGCGTCCTGGCTCCAACGCTGTTCAGCCTCATGTTCTCTGCAATGCTTACTGATGCCTTCAGAGATGGCGATGTTGGAATCGACCTAAAGTATCGAACAGATGGCAAGCTAACTTGATGGCAATTAATAAACGTGATAATCATCAAAATATAACTTGCCTGAGGCAATGACACCGGTAGCCTGCTGTACTGTTGTGTTCTCCGTGAGAGCCGGATGCGATGTGCCAGCCAACTACAGAAGCAGTGAGGTAGCCTATGTGTCATCAGTCACGTACGCACAATCACTTCGTTCCACGTAGTACAAAGGGATTATTGGTTTGTTCCCTTCTTTTGCGAGTATGGGTCTGAGAGACCCACGAATTACGAATAAGGGTACTTAGTGTTTTCTCTTCTTTGGGGAGTATGGGTCTGTAAGACCCACAACGTAGGAATGCAGGTAAAAATTTTCACAATTACGTAACTGATTAACTAATCAGTTAAAGTGTACATTAATTTACTAAAATGATGCATATGTTGTGACAACAAAAGTCATGAAATTTCAAATTAATCGGACACCAAATATATTTTAAAGGCATTTTTTAAGGCAAAAATGGGTCTGTCAGACCCACAAAGTACGGTGAAGGTTAACATCTCCCCACCCACCACCCCTCCACACCACTCCCCTTAACACCTCCCCACCCACCACCCTCCACTCCACTCCCCTTAACATCTCCCCACCCACCACCCCTCCACACCACTCCCCTTAACACCTCCCCACCCACCACCCCTCCACACCACACCCCTTAACATCTCCCCACCCACCACCCCTCCACACCACACCCCTTAACACCTCCCCACCCACCACCCCTCCACACCACACCCCTTAACATCTCCCCACCCACCACCCCTCCACACCACACCCCTTAACATCTCCCCACCCACCACCCCTCCACACCACACCCCTTAACATCTCCCCACCCACCCCACCCACCACCCCTCCACACCACACCCCTTAACACCTCCCCACCCACCACCCCTCCACACCACACCCCTTAACACCTCCCCACCCACCACCCCTCCACACCACACCCCTTAACACCTCCCCACCCACCACCCCTCCACACCACACCCCTTAACACCTCCCCACCCACCCCACCCACCACCCCTCCACACCACACCCCTTAACATCTCCCCACCCACCCCACCCACCACCCCACCACCCCTCCACACCACTCCCCTTAACACCTCCCCACCCACCACCCCACACCCCTTACCTCCCCATCCACCACGCCACCACCCCTCCACACCATACCCCTTAACACCTCCCCACCCACCCCACCCACCACCCCACCACCCCTCAACACCACACCCCTTAACACCTCCCCACCCACCACCCTCCACACCACACCCCTTAACACCTCCCCACCCACCCCACCCACCACCCCACCACCCTCAACACCACACCCCTTAACACCTCCCCACCCACCACCCCTCCACACCACACCCCTTAACACCTCCCCACCCACCACCCCTCCACACCACACCCCTTAACACCTCCCCACCCACCACCCCTCCACACCACACCCCTTAACACCTCCCCACCCACCCCACCCACCCCCCACCACCCCTCAACACCACACCCCTTAACATCTCCCCATCCTCCACCCCTCCACACCACACCCCTTAACATCTCCCCATCCACCACCCCTCCACACCACACCCCTTAACACCTCCCCACCCACCACCCCTCCACACCACACCCCTTAACATCTCCCCATCCACCACCCCTCCACACCACACCCCTTAACACCTCCCCACCCACCACCCCTCCACACCACTCCCCTTAACACCACCCCACCCACCACCCCTCCACACCACTCCCCTTAACACCTCCCCACCCACCACCCCTCCACCCCTCCACACCACACCCCTTAACACCTCCCCACCCACCACCCTCCACACCACACCCCTTAACACCACCCCACCCACCACCCCTCCACACCACACCCCTTAACATCTCCCCACCCACCACCCTCCACACCACACCCCTTAACACCTCCCCACCCACCACCCCTCCATACCACCCACCCACCACCCCTCCATACCATACCCGTTAACATCTCCCCACCCACCCACCCTCCACACCACACCCCTTAACACCTCCCCACCCACCACCCCTCCACACCACACCCCTTAACACCTCCCCACCCACCACCCCTCCATACCACCCACCCACCACCCCTCCATACCATACCCGTTAACATCTCCCCACCCACCCACCCTCCACACCACACCCCTTAACACCTCCCCACCCACCACCCCTCCACACCACACCCCTTAACACCTCCCCACCCACCACCCCTCCACACCACACCCCTTAACACCTCCCCACCCACCACCCCTCCATACCATACCCGTTAACATCTCCCCACCCACCCACCCTCCACACCACTCCCCTTAACACCTCCCCACCCACCACCCTCCACACCACACCCCTTAACATCTCCCCACCCACCACCCCTCCATACCATACCCACTAACCCCTGCCTCCCACACCACCACCCTTAACACACAACCCACCCAACCACATTGTGCTACCACACCAAACCTCTCCCCACCCCCACCACTATAAATCCCTCAAGCCCTCTCACCATCACCCCAACAGCCATCCACCCTTCTCACCACCTCCACCCCTCCACTCCACCTCTACCCTCTACACTTCACCCTGTTCTTACCACCTCCACCCTCTACACTTCCTCCACCCTGTTCTTACCACCTCCACCCTCTACACTTCACCCTGTTCTTACCACCTCTACCCTCTACACTTCCTCCACCCTGTTCTTACCACCTCCACCCTGTTCTTACCACCTCCACCCTCTACACTTCACCCTGTTCTTACCACCTCCACCCTCTACACTTCACCCTGTTCTTACCACCTCCACCCTCTACACTTCCTCCACCCTGTTCTTACCACCTCCACCCTCTACACTTCACCCTGTTCTTACCACCTCCACCCTCTACACTTCACCCTGTTCTTACCACCTCCACCCTCTACACTTCCTCCACCCTGTTCTTACCACCTCCACCCTCTACACTTCACCCTGTTCTTACCACCTCCACCCTCTACACTTCACCCTGTTCTTACCACCTCCACCCTCTACACTTCCTCCACCCTGTTCTTACCACCTCCACCCTCTACACTTCACCCTGTTCTTACCACCTCCACCCTCTACACTTCACCCTGTTCTTACCACCTCCACCCTCTACACTTCCTCCACCCTGTTCTTACCACCTCCACCCTCTACACTTCACCCTGTTCTTACCACCTCCACCCTCTACACTTCACCCTGTTCTTACCACCTCCACCCTCTACACTTCCTCCACCCTGTTCTTACCACCTCCACCCTCTACACTTCCTCCATCCTGTTCTTACCACCTCCACCCTGTTCTTACCACCTCCACCCTGTTCTTCTTACCACCTCCACCCTGTTCTTACCACCTCCACCCTCTACACCACCTGCACCCTGTTCTTACCACCTCCACCCTGTTCTTACCACCTCTACCCTGTTCTCACCACCTGCACCCTGTTCTTACCACCTCTACCCTCTACACTTCCTCCACCCTGTTCTTACCACCTCTACCCTCTACACTTCCTCCACCCTGTTCTTACCACCTCCACCCTGTTCTCACCACCTGCACCCTGTTCTTACCACCTCCACCCTGTTCTTACCACCTCCACCCTCTACACTTCCTCCACCCTGTTCTTACCACCTCCACCCTCTACACTTCCTCCACCCTGTTCTTACCACCTCCACCCTCTACACTTCCTCCACCCTGTTCTTACCACCTCCACACTTCCTCCACCCTGTTCTTACCACCTCCACCCTGTTCTTACCACCTCCACCCTCTACACTTCCTCCACCCTGTTCTTACCACCTCCACCCTCTACACTTCACCCTGTTCTTACCACCTCTACCCTGTTCTCACCACCTGCACCCTGTTCTTACCACCTCTACCCTCTACACTTCCTCCACCCTGTTCTTACCACCTCTACCCTCTACACTTCCTCCACCCTGTTCTTACCACCTCTACCCTGTTCTCACCACCTCCACCCTGTTCTTACCACCTCCACCCTCTACACTTCCTCCACCCTGTTCTTACCACCTCCACCCTCTTCTCACCACCTCCACCCTTCTCACCACCCCACCCTCTACACCACCCGCACCAGCACTTCAATCAGCACACCACGTGACAGATGTTCTGTCATCACTTCAATCAGCACACCATGTGACAGATGTTCTGTCATCACTTCAGTCAGCACACCACGTGACAGATGTTCTGTCATCACTTCAGTCAGCACACCACGTGACAGTTGTTCTGTCATCACTTCAGTCAGCACACCACGTGACAGATGTTCTGTCATCACTTCAGTCAGCACACCACGTGACAGATGTTCTGTCATCACTTCAATCAGCACACCACGTGACAGTTGTTCTGTCATCACTTCAGTCAGCACACCACGTGACAGATGTTCTGTCATCACTTCAGTCAGCACACCACGTGACAGATGTTCTGTCATCACTTCAGTCAGCACACCACGTGACAGATGTTCTGTCATCACTTCAGTCAGCACACCACGTGACAGATGTTCTGTTCTGTCATCACTTCAGTCAGCACACCACGTGACAGATGTTCTGTTCTGTCATCACTTCAGTCAGCACACCACGTGACAGCGGGTCTAACTTTGTTGTGCAGGGAGGGGCACCGCTTCCTCTCTGACACTTCACAATCTGACAAGACGTTTCGCTCTGTCACACACACACACACACACACACACACACACACACACACACACACACACACGTTTATAACTGTCTGAGACAGTTATAGCTATGATGTTTTATCATTGTACTTGTGTTGAGACAGTTATAGCTATGATGGTTTATCCTTGTATATGTCTGAGACAGTTATAGCTATGATGTTTTATCATTGTACTTGTGTTGAGACAGTTATAGCTATGATGTTTTATCATTGTATATGTCTGAGACAGTTATAGGTATGATTTTTTATCATTGTACTTGTGTTGAGACAGTTGTAGCTATGATGGTTTATCCTTGTACATGTCTGAGACAGTTATAGTTATGATGGTTGTACATGTGATTAGACAGTAATAGTTAAGATAAGATAAGAAGAACTTTATTATCTCCAACTGGAGAAATTTGGTCGGTTCATTATCACAACATAGACAAGTAAACAACATGGGGACCATAACTGTAAAAGTCAACAACAGCTTTTACGAATATTACGAAGATACAAATGTAAAAAATATCACATACACCGTTTCATACATACATCCACACACTGCAGGTAATAACTAGTATTCTTAAAGTAAAAACAGAAAGAATTAAGAAACATTATTTGAATATAATTATAAACATAGCGTACTATACTGCACACTGATTATAATAGACAGATAAGATAAGAATAAAGATAAATTGCGGAAAACCGCAACCAGATAATCAGCACACACACACCCACTCCCCCCCATCCCCACACACCCCACACACGCGGATTACTTGATTAAACAAGAGTAATAAACGTATGTTCTCAAATAAAAGCATTTCACATATTCGCTTTTAAAAACATTGCAATTAATTATTACATCGTAATTATTAAACAGAAATATATTTAGAATATGGATGTTAGCATTAGACATATTCCATTGTACATTCATCCTGCATATTGCACAGTATTCCTCCTACATATTGCACATTCATTATAACCAGTTGTCACGTTTTTAAGCTCAGTAAACACACACACACACACACACACACACACACACACACACACACACACACACACACACCACACAACTAGAACAAGGTACAGCCTATCATGCACGGACACACACACACACACACACACACACACACACACACACACACAGTTCTCAAGAATTTAAAAGGTGGATTGAACGTGAAATAAAAGTCTTCAGAGCTCTGGATTTCAACTTAAAAGTTCTGTAGCGTCGTCCTGATGGCAATAGCTCATAATACTTTGCTTGGGTGTCGTCAGTTGCTATCTGCCTGCTTTTTTTAACCACTCGACTTTCATACAGCTCTTGCATACTAGCTTGTTTCACTCCCACAATTTTACTGCATACACTCATGACATCGTTCAAAACACGCTTACTCCTCACTCCCAAACTTCCATACCAGCACATAAATGAAACTGTGAGCACGGACTCGATACAACATCGATAATAACTTTGAAGAATATTTGAATTTATACCAACATTTCTAAGCTTCTGTAAACAAAAAATTCTAGATTGACATTTCTTATGAATGGAATCAACATTTCTGTCAAAAGTCAGCTTATTGTCTAAGATGGTCCCTAAATATCTATATTCATTGACCCTCTCCACTGTTTGACCATCAATAACAAGGTTAGCTACAGGCAAGGGGTCTTTCCGAAAATCTATTAACGTTTCTTTTGTTTTCAATACGTTGAGATCCAGATAGTTTTTCTCACACCAGGAATCCAGATAGTTTTTCTCACACCAGGAACAGAACTTTTTAATTTCACTGAAATAAATAGCATCAGAGTTGGACAGATCTTCAATTGCTGAATCATCAGAATATTTTATGACAGGAGTTCCTCCGTGCCTCTGCAGTCAATTGTGTACAGTGTAAAAAGAACAGGGGACAGCACTGTACCTTGGGGTGCACCAGTAGAAGTAGATTTTAGAGAAGAGTGGGCAGAATGAAAGCGGACGGACTGAGTTCTATTGAGAAGAAAACTTACTATCCAAAGAGTAAGCTTCGGATCAACATCCATGCCTAGCAGTTTGAGGGCAAGGAGATGAGGTTGTATTGTGTTAAAAGCAGAAGAGAAGTCAACAAAAAGGATACGAACAAAAGATCCCGTGTTATTCAAATGAAGGAAAGCATTATGAAGGAGAGTTAGGATAGCATTGTCAGTACTTCTGTGTGCTTTATAGGCAAACTGAAGAGAGTCAAGCTGCTGTTCAGTGAAAGAAAGAAGGTGTCGGAGAATAATTTTTTCAAAGCATTTCATCACTACTGAAGTCAAGGCAACAGGACGGTAATCATTTAGTGCGGCTGGGTTCTTTTTCTTGGGGATAGGACAGATAGTAGATTTTTTCCAGATGCTGGGGACAGAGCAGTCCTTCAGAGACCAGTTGAAAATTTTACAGAACACGTCACACAACTTGGAAGCACATGTTTTCAGTAATTTTCCGCAGATATTGTCGGGGCCAATTGCCTTCGTGACATTCAGTTTTAAAAGTAAAGTTTCAACAACTTTTGCATCGCTCTCAAAGTCTTCACCTGTGTTCCTATCTTTGATCTTTTCCTGCAACTGTGAGATAACACTATCCAGTTCCCTTCCCAGATCATTCCTTTCAAAGCGACAGTAGAAATCATTCAGTTTATTTGAAAAATCAAGCTGTTCATCCTTTTTCATTTCACAAGCTACTGTTTTCCTTTTCGTTTCTCCAGTGATCATTTTTAACCCATCCCATGCATCTGCCATTTTTCCTGTCTGAGACTGTTGCTCTACTTTTGACTTGAATTCCCTCTGTCCCCTTCGTAATTCACCTCTAAGCTTCTTTTGTATCAGTTTCCTATCCGTCTTGTTCCCTGCCTGAAACGCTACCTTTTTCTCGTTTAAAATTGTTTTGAGAGACTTTGAGATCCATGGTTTGTTGTTGGGGAAAAGTTTAATTATTTTTGTCGGAATTATCATGTCTTCACAGAAACTGATATAAAAATGTAACAACATCAGCTGCTTCATGAACATTCTCACATGGGTCAGTCAACACACTCCAATCAGTACAATCAAAACATCCTCTCAGTTCATCCACACTCTCTGACGTCCAAACTTTCACACTCTTTTTCACAATCAGCTCTGTCTGTATCTTTGGTCTGTAGGCTGGGATTAAATGAACAACATCATGATCAGATACATCCACTGGTGCAAGGGGAACAGATTTGTAGGCATTAGGAATGTTCCCATAACACAGATCGATTGTCTTGTCCAGCAGTTAACATATTGTTTGAAAGAAGGTAAGGCTTTCTTTAAATCACAGTGATTAAAATCTCCAACAATAAAACACGGGGCGTCGGCAGAGATGAGTTGAAGGTCGCGAACAACACCTGCGATCGTCCTTCCTGCACGTGCAGCAGATGCCTGGTCAAAGACTGGGGGGTACACAACAGTCAGAAAAATACGGCCGAACTCACGTGGCAGGTATCGGGGCCTCAGCGACACTGATATGAGTTCAAGTTCCTGTGTACACAGTTGCTTCTTCACACACACATTCGCACTGTCACACCACTTCTCGTTGACATACAGGCACACGCCACCACCCATTTTCTTCCCCACTTTCTTGCAGTCTCTGTCCATTCTGTACGGAGTGTAAAAACCATCAATCGCAACACATTCATTCAACACTTTCTCACTAAACCAGGTTTCGGTAAAACAAAGCACACACGAGTACCTAAAATCATTTAAAAATCGACAGTTTGCTCGTACTTCATCTAAATTACAGTTTCTGCCGTTTGGGTTAAGAGATCTGACATTGGATAAAATCACAGATGGCAGTGGGGGCTTCGTGTTATTTTTTCTCAGTCTTCTCTTCACGCCTCCTCTCTTTCCTCTCTTTCGTGCTTTCTTTCTCTCACCTTCTCTTTCATTCTCCTCATCATCACAAATAAGATCATGAGGTAAAGGTTGCTCAGAAAAAGCGGATGGGTCGCGCACTGACCGTAGACTGAGAAGGAAATCACGGTCGTAATGTAAGGCGCCTGTACCTCCTCGCTGTCCGCCATTTAAACCACCCGGTGACACAAAAACACCACAAACACTCGCCCGGAACACAGCCAGCACCACCACAAACAGCCTCACAACTGTCACACTCTTCATCTTTAACACCTTGCACACCACTTTGAAACAATATAAAAGCACAAGGACAGGGCGAGGACAGCAAAAACACGAATGAAGCACAGAGCACAAACACCTGCGTGTCGCCCCCTCGCGAAGCGCCACCTATGATGTTATGATGTTTTATCATTGAGGCAGCTATAGCTATGATGTTTTATCATTGTACATGTGATGAGACAGTTATAGTTATGATGTTTTATCATTGAGACAGTTGTAGCTATGATGTTTTATCCTTGTACATGTCTGAGACAGTTATAGCTATGATGTTTTATCATTGAGACAGTTGTAGCTATGATGTTTTATCCTTGTACATGTGCTGAGACAGTTATAGTTATGATGTTTTATCATTGAGACAGTTGTAGCTATGATGTTTTATCCTTGTACATGTCTGAGACAGTTATAGCTATGATGTTTTATCATTGTACATGTCTGAGACAGTTATAGCTATGATGTTTTATCCTTGTACATGTCTGAGACAGTTATAGCTATGATGTTTTATCATTGTACATGTGATGAGACAGTTATAGCTATGATGTTTTATCCTTGTACATGTCTGAGACAGTTATAGCTATGATGTTTTATCATTGTACATGTCTGAGACAGTTGTAGCTATGATGTTTTATCCTTGTACATGTCTGAGACAGTTATAGCTATGATGTTTTATCATTGTACATGTCTGAGACAGTTATAGCTATGATGTTTTATCATTGTACATGTCTGAGATAGTTATATCTATGATGGTTTATCATTGTATATGTCTGAGACAGTTATAGCTATGATGGTTTATCATTGTACACGTCTGAGACAGTTATGTTTTATCATTGTACATGTCTGAGACAGTTATAGCTATGATGGTTTAACCTTGTACACACATTTTCGAGACTTTTTTGTGTTTGTTTTGTCCACCGCAGGTTTAGCGACAAAGGGGGATGAAGTGGATGTAAATAAAATATTCTGCTGTACATTTATGTGCTTGTGTTAGTTTCAGCCAGTCAGATCTGAATTCAGCAAGTCTTCCTTGTGCTGCGAACCCTCTTATTTAACAACTGCTGTAGTTGTGTTGTCTTTCTGACAGTTAACAACTGCTGTAGTTGTGTTGTCTTTCTGACAGTTAACAACTGCTGTAGTTGTGTTGTCTTTCTGACAGTTAACAACTGCTGTAGTTGTGTTGTCTTTCTGACAGTTAACAACTGCTGTAGTTGTGACAGTTAAGTTACATACGATGTAAACGAAGAAATCCTAACCACTCCTTTTCTTCGCCATCACGTCTTTCCGTTTCTCCCTTCGTGACTTCAACCCACTGTTGGACAGTTACATGTCACCTCTTTCTGGAATAAGTTAACTGTTCAAAACTATAGTTAATGATAGTTTGTGTCTATGGGGAGGGGGCTCAAACGGAAGTTTTGTAAGATTTGGAGTTTTGGTTCATTGAGGTGAATCCCTCCAGTTGGTTCATAAATAACATGCAGTGGCCAATCTGCCATTGCCTTCTACTGGCTTCCATTCACTTCCACTGACTTCCACTGACTTCCATGGCCAGTGTCCGTCAGCCTGGCACGGTGATCAGGGCTTCAGACCAGGAAATCTGACCACGTGCTTTACTTCGTCCTCACAAGTCCCTTCGTCTCCATAACCTCTTCATCTTCTTGAGAGAGAGAGAGAGGGGGGGAGGGGGAGAGAGGACAGAACATGAGAGGGAGGGGGGAGAGGGGAGAGACGGGGTAGAGAAGAGAGAGAGGGTGGAGACAGGAGAGAACATGAGAGAGAGAGGGGGGAGAGAGGGGGTAAAGGAAAGGGAGAGAGAGGGGGGGAGAGAGGAGAGAACATGAGAGAGGAGAGAACATGAGAGAGGAGAGAGAGAGAGAGAGGAGAGAGAAGAACGAGGGGGGAGAGGAGAGAGGGAGAGAAAGGGGACAGAGAGAACAGAACATGAGAGAGAAAGAGGGGAGAGGGGAGAAAGAGAGAGGAGAGAGAGAGGGGGTAGAGAGGAGAGAGAGAGGGGGGAGAGAGAGGAGAGAGAGAGGGGGTAGAGAGGAGAGAGAGAGGGGGGAGAGAGAACATGAGAGAGAAAGAGGGGAGAGGGGAGAAAGAGAGAGGAGAGAGAGAGGGGGTAGAGAGGAGAGAGAGAGGGGGGAGAGAGAACATGAGAGAGAAAGAGGGGAGAGGGGAGAAAGAGAGAGGAGAGAGAGAGGGGGTAGAGAGGAGAGAGAGAGGGGGGAGAGAGAACATGAGAGAGAAAGAGGGGAGAGGGGAGAGAGAGAGAGGAGAGAGAGAGGGGGTAGAGAGGAGAGAGAGAGGGGGGAGAGAGAACATGAGAGAGAAAGAGGGGAGAGGGGAGAAAGAGAGAGGAGAGAGAGAGGGGGTAGAGAGGAGAGAGAGAGGGGGGAGAGAGAACATGAGAGAGAAAGAGGGGAGAGGGGAGAAAGAGAGAGGAGAGAGAGAGGGGGTAGAGAGGAGAGAGAGAGGGGGGGAGAGAGAACATGAGAGAGAAAGAGGGGAGAGAGGAGAGAGAGAGAGGAGAGAGAGAGGGGGTAGAGAGGAGAGAGAGAGAGGGTAGAGAGAACATGAGAGAGAAAGAGGGGAGAGAGGAGAGAGAGAGAGGGTAGAGAGGAGAGAGAGAGGGGGTAGAGAGAACATGAGAGAGAAAGAGGGGAGAGAGGAGAGAGAGAGAGGGTAGAGAGGAGAGAGAGGGGGTAGAGAGAACACGAGAGAGAGAGGGGTGAGAGAGAACACGAGAGAGAGAGGGGTGAGAGAGGAGAGAGAGAGAGAGGGGTGAGAGAGGAGAGAGAGAGAGAGGGGTGAGAGAGAACACGAGAGAGAGAGGGGGGAGAGAGGAGAGAGAGAGGGGGTAGAGAGAACATGAGAGAGAAAGAGGGGAGAGAGGAGAGAGAGAGAGGGTAGAGAGGAGAGAGAGAGGGGGGTAGAGAGAACACGAGAGAGAGAGGGGTGAGAGAGAACACGAGAGAGAGAGGGGGTAGAGAGAACATGAGAGAGAAAGAGGGGAGAGAGGAGAGAGAGAGAGGGTAGAGAGGAGAGAGAGAGGGGGGTAGAGAGAACATGAGAGAGAAAGAGGGGAGAGAGGAGAGAGAGAGAGGGTAGAGAGGAGAGAGAGGGGGTAGAGAGAACACGAGAGAGAGAGGGGTGAGAGAGAACACGAGAGAGAGAGGGGTGAGAGAGGAGAGAGAGAGAAAGGGGTGAGAGAGGAGAGAGAGAGAGAGGGGTGAGAGAGGAGAGAGAGAGAGAGGGGTGAGAGAGAACACGAGAGAGAGAGGGGGGAGAGAGGAGAGAGAGAGGGGGGAGAGAGGAGAGAGAGAGAGAGGGGGGAGAGAGAACACGAGAGAGAGAGGGGGGGAGAGAGGAGAGAGAGAGGGGGGAGAGAGGAGAGAGAGAGGGGTGAGAGAGAACACGAGAGAGAGAGGGGGGAGAGAGAACACGAGAGAGAGAGGGGGGAGAGAGGAGAGAGAGAGGGGGGAGAGAGGAGAGAGAGAGGGGGGAGAGAGGAGAGAGAGAGAGAGGGGGGGGAGAGAGGAGAGAGAGGGGGGGGGAGAGAACACGAGAGAGAGAGAGGGGAGAGAGGAGAGAGAGGGTAGAGAAGAGAGAGAGAGAGGGGGGGTAGAGAGAACACGAGAGAGAAAGAGGGGAGGAGAGGAGAGAGAGAGGGGGAGAGAGGAGAGAGAGAGAGAGGGTAGAGAGAGAGGGGGGGAGAGGAGAGAGAGGTAGATGAGAGAGAGAGAGAGGGGGGGGGTTAGAGAGGAGAGAGAAAGAGGGGAGAGAGAACACGAGAGAGAGAGAGGGGGAGAGAGAGGGGAGGGGTAGAGAGGAAGAGAGAGAGAGAGGGGAGAGAGAACACGAGAGAGAGAGAGGGGAGAGAGGAGAGAGAGAGGGTAGAGAGTAAGAGAGAGAGAGGGGGGAGAGAGAGGAGAGAGAGGAGGGTGGAGGGGGGAAAAGGGTAGGGGGGGGAGGGGGGGGCCGGGGGGGGGGGGGAGGGGAGGGGGGGGAGGGGGGGGGGAGGGGGGGGGGGGGGGGGGGGGGGGGGGGGGGGGGGGGGGGGGTGGGGGGGGGGAAACGCGCGCGCGTTTTTTTTTCGGGTAAAGGGTGCCGTCTTTTTTTTCCCTCCGCCTCTGGGGATAAAATAAAAAAAGAAAAAACAACAAAGAAAAAAAAAAAATTTTAAAAAAAAAAAAAAAAGCGGGTCAATTTCACAACCCCGTCAAAATTGCTAAGCATTTTGCAAACAAAAACATAAAACGAAGTACAACAATTCGCGATAATGAAAAAAAAAAGAGGCCCCAATGGGGGGCGTGTGGAGAGCGGAAGGAAAATGGACGGGAAGAGTAAAAAAGGGCAGGGGGGCTGAAAACAGACAGATATAGTGCTGTGCAGGGAGAGACATAAGCCTGACAGGGGGGGAGAGGGGCAAATTTTAAATGAAAAACTATACATATTTTTTTTTTTTATAATTAATGTGTACAAACACATTTTTTCAATAAATTGCACGATAAGTTTTAAAAAAGTTGGGGATGCTTTTTCAGGTTTACTTTGGGGCAGGATAATAATTTTTTCCCATAACACCCCCTGAATAAGACAACAGATTTAAAAAGATCGCCCGGAAATGGTACCATAACTTTATAAAGATGACGAAGGGGTTGATTACAAATTTATTCTCAGTGAGGGGAGAAAAATCCAGACATGATTTTGAACATAATCCCCTTTGTTAAATAGAAGTTTTGTTTTCAGGGGGAGGATTCGAAGCTTTATAATCGATACAGTCCAAGATGAATTTTTTTAAAAAAATTAAATTTTAAAAACAGCTTTTCATGCGACTCAAAAGGGGTTTTATAATACTGTCCTCGCCGAATCCCACACTGTCGAAGCATATTTAAAAATGTGTGTTTCTTTTAAAATACTGACAAAATTTTTCGCAATGAAGACCCAAAAAGGTTTGTTCTAGCAGTTGATAGATATTTTTTTGATACCGTTTGCATAACAAGAAATATGATTTACCATAAAAATTATACGATAGTGATCCAAGGATGAGGGTGGTCAACTTCTTCAATCTTGTCCCCTTTTGAGGGAAAATAGCGAACATTTATGGAAAATTTTTTTTGACGTTTTTGGTCTTGTTGTGATTATTAGGAATTTTTTTTTTTTTAGGATGAGACACTTTTTTTTAGTTCGGACCTTTCAATCAATTGGTCAATATTTTCCTAAAGAAAAAAGAGTACGAACATGTTAGTAACTAGTAGAATGGTGGTTCATCACAAACATTTCACAGTGTCTTGAAGATAAGAGGTCATTAATATATGCAGAAAATAAAAGTCCCAAAACAGAACCTTGAGGACCCATATTTAAATTTGGGTAATAACATTGTTTTTTGAACCATTGGGGACACAATTTTGTTTTTTTTCAGAGAAAAAAAGATAAGTTCAAATTTATTCAAAACAAACCTAAATCTTTAGTTTTTTTTAGGAGGAAGAAGAAACAATCACATCAAAAAGCCTTCTAAAGTCGACCCCCGGCCCAGTAATTCGTTATTATTAAGTTAGGGCCTTTGATCTACTAAATTTGTTAGTGCAAATGACATAGTGATTAGCCTAAATCCAGACGGGGATTTGGATGGAACAAGTCAAAATATTAAAATGCTTAAGAATTTTTTATTTATATATTTTCCGGGGGTTTTGATAAATTGGCAAAATAGAAATTGGTCGTTTTTTGAGGGTTCAACGCCACCTTTCTTAAAAAGGAAAACTTTAGCATTTGAGCTTTTTTGGGAATCTTATTTTTTGTAAACTTAAATTATATATGTATGTGGGGATTCGCTATTAAAGGAGCTGGATTTTTAAATTTTTTTCCCGTCTATGCCACAAGCCCCTTTTGTCATTTTTTTTTAAATGGATCAGAGCATTAAAACTTCATTACACATATCAAAGGAATATCTAATGTGGAGAAATATTTTTTGTTTGACAAATTTTAACAGACACTAAAGAGTTAAGGTTTTTGTTTTTCGATTTTATAATTAAGTAGCTATGTTACAGAAATTGAGTTAAGTTACGTATTGTCTGTGAGTGATGTAATTTGGGGGCCTTTTCTTTTTTTTTCAACTATTAGGTTTCCCCACAAAACTTACTACAGACTTAGAATGATCAATTTTTGAAAAAATTTCTTTTTCGCTAAACTTTCATGTTATTTACGCATTTCTTTGCTTTTGAAAATCTTTCTCGGTTCCAGTTATAAAAGAAAATCTCTGAAATCGAGGGCGTCTTCTATTCCCCTTTCCAAGCTTTTTCAGACTTTTTTTTACACGTTTATTTTTGAAGGGGGGCGTGTTGTTGTAAATGTTGGGGAAAAATTAGATACCATATTTTCAAACGCTTCATCTGGATCAGTAAACTGAAAAACGAAGACATAGGAGAGTTCATCGGCCCATCAAGAATAAAACGGGGCAAATTTTGAATAACTTCTGTAGGGAAACTTTTTTGAATTTTTTTTTGGTATCTTGATACCTTTTTTGACCATGGTTTTCACACGGGAAAAGTGGTCGCTACAGCCAAATTTTGGAGAGCATTTTTTCAGAAATAGTCTTTTTGGAATTGTGTATATGTGGTCGAGAGGTTTGTGAAGTGCATGATTCGTTTTGGGTTTGTCGTTTAAACGATTGAGAAAAAGGTTTCGTATTTTTTGTTTCCATTCAAATTACTTTTCAGTAAACAAATTTTAAAAACACAAAAAAAAAACCGAAAAAACCCTTTCCCAAGCGAGCCCACCTTATTCCAAATTCCTAAGAAAAGCCTAAAGAAACGTTTTCCCATTTTTTTAAAATGTACCCGGTCCATCTGATTCAAATGGTGTTTTCGGTGATTAATTCTTTTGAAAACAATATGTTCAGTACAAAATAAGTAAACCTGTTTCCTTTGGGAAAAAATCCTTACGACGCATTACCAGGCAGGTTTGGTCAAGTCGACATAGTTCTGATAATCTTTATTCACCAAATCCAAAAATGGAAAGTTTTTTTCCAAAAATTTTTCAATATACAAAACATCAGATAAATTTAATTAATGATTAAAATTTAAGA